>NC_134833.1:71204551-71270924 GCF_004210375.1 Tachypleus tridentatus | reverse complement strand
TTTAGAAAAGAAATTGAGTTGGTTTATTTTATTTCCATGAGCAAACGTCATGAAACTTTCCAAGGAGCACAGAAAGAGACGCTGTTCGTGGACAGAAGTTTTGAATTGTTCAAGACCCCACTTTAACTGCAGGTGAATGTTCTGAACAAGACCAGAAAAACTGGAAGCTTATTAGTGTGAATGAGATGATAAATGGATCCAAAGATGGATTTTCAGAAATCGTCCCAGTAATAAAGGATTATCTTCATGAAAAGGTTATCTCCGAAACTTATACTGAACTTGAAAGATACCTGAATCTTATACAACAACGTGCTCTGGAGAAACAATGGCAGGAGCTGCATGGATCCGCCAATTCATCAGGAATCACAAGAGGTATAGAAGGTTAGTTGTGAACGAGGAGATAACCTACGATCTAATAACTACTATTGACCAAATTCAAAAAGGTGTTCTCCAGTGTTCTGGTTTACTGGGTTGAAAGAATCAACTTTTAACTTACAATAAATACGTGTTGGTAAAATAGTTATTAGTGATTGTAAAGTCACTATAAGAATGTGTGTTATTCCGTAGAGTTGGTATGGTAGTTTGTACTAAAACTATTAGAATTTTTGTATCAGTGTAAATGTGAGAATAAATGCAGTTTTCTCATAACTGTGACATTTATTTTATTTCCATCCTTATATATGAGGCTCTATGAGCAAGTAGGAGTATTTCAGTAGGCAAACGTATAAAAATGTAAAACTGCACAAATTCAGAACAAATTTATATTAACATAAGCTGTTAATATAAAACGTTCAGAAGGAGAATACGATATTGTGTAATAACTGGAAGTAAGAAGTTGTGGAAGGTTCAGAGTGTAACACTAACTGCAGGGTCAACGGTTGTGTTAGGACCTGTTGTAAGTCCCCAGACATACTGCTGCACCACTAGAAAAGGAAACTGAATTTAAAAAAACTATATTTATTGTATGTTTTAATGAAACATTTTATTATTAAATTTTACATTGGAAATACAACTGGTTTGTTTGTTTTTTGCGCAAAGCTACTCTGAGGGCTATCTGTGCTAGCCGGGACTAAATTTGCAGTGTAAAGCTGAAGAGGAGGCAGCTAGTCTTATTATATCTGTCTTATTCTTATGATTTCAAAACATTTTATTGCTGAGAATTTGTAGATGACAGTTTTATTATGTTTAAATAAGAAAAATATATATATTTCTTCATTTCAACACTTTTTGTACAGCGAGCATATTACTATACACTCAAATACAGTTGTATATTTCTTTTTAACAAGGTTAACTGTTCTGTTATTATTACAAATCAGATCACAATTACTCCATATGATAGTAAAAAAAAATTAAATGCAACACAATAAACCTGAAAATGTTTCAAGACATTAAAAAGTTAAACTTTGTCTACTTTTGGAACAACTTTTTTACATAAAAAATGTTCCAATTTGGAACGATCCTTCCTATAGATATCTGTTTTAAAATACTTTTTATATTATTATTGTTAAAACAATTATATTGATATGCATAAGAGGCAATAAAATATTGTAAGATATTAAAGACAAATTAATATTAAACACGACAAATATAAAATAAAGTAATTTCGTCACTTCATCAATAACACAAGATAAACAGGTATTAAAATAAATAAAACAATTTTTTTCTTCTAATTTCTCACCTTTTATTTTCAAATTTATCTTCACTTCCATTTTAAAGCAATATGATACTTTGTTTTACACAAGGTATATAACCCTTTAAAACGGTTATTATTATAGTAAATTTGACGTTCATCATGATTTCTTACAAATGCAGGTTGTGGTACTTTATAAATTGGGAAGTAAAACACCAATCATCATATGGTAATGCAGTTATTTTATCTCATGTCTAGTTTCACCAACAAATATCGGTTGTAAGGAGTCCCGCGCTAGGACAGCAGTATTCATTGTTTGGGAATTTCGCGCAAAGCTACACGAGGGCTATCTGCAATAGCCGTCCCTACTTTAGTAGTGTAAGACTAGAGGGAAGGCAGCTAGTCATCACCATCCTTTACCAACGAATAGTGTGATTGATCGTTACAAAATGTGAAGATAAGTTATTTATTTTGAATTGAGTCTTATAGGGTCCTACAAATCCTCGCTAGTACAGCGGTAAGTCCACAGATTTTCAACACTAAAACCAGTAGCTCGATTCCCCTCGGTGAACTAAGCAAATAGCCAGAGGTGGCTTTGCTGAATAAACACACACACAGGGTCCTGCAATTAATGGCTGGATGGTTTTATTTGTTTTCAAAGATTTGGTAAAATAGTGATTCAGGAACTACGTTAGTGTGGTGGTACAGCGGAACAATTTAGATAGAAGTACAGGCCTAACTATCACTTTTCTATATCTGCTTGAAACCATTTCAGTGGACGGGAGTGATTACTCTGACAGTGAAAGGGTAGCTGCAATAAACTCTGGAAATGGTTTAGAGGAAGTTCTGAACCAGCTTGCATTTGCTCACGATTTACACTTCAGTAAAAGTTCTGCTATACCACAGTCAGCTTCACCGAGCGAAAAGAAAGTGCCACACCCACTGGAGGAAAAACTTTCGGAGATTTATTCCAACAGTTAGCCTGGGCTCACGACTAAGAAGTCGGTTGGCCTTCAACTCCTACAGGGGCCATCGTGAGTGTGTAAGTTCTCGATCACGATCAATTTCTCCATCTCCTGAACACTATACCTATCTCTCAAATACTGTTATACAAGATACCGAACCTTCTACAATTTCTAAAATAAATACTGAAGTATCCTTTCTCACCCAACAAAATGAAACCAAATTACCGCAGTTTAAATTACCCTTATTGTTCTTACTTGTTCAAAAAAAACAAAACAAACAAACAAACGTTACTTTAATTAAACAATATTGTAGGTCATTCATGAGTTCAACCTTCACCCTTTTCTATATGAATTTATTATTTAAGCCATATTTGATAATTTAGGATACAAAAATTTCAAAGTGATATCGTCGAAAGGTTCTCATTTTATTGTCATAACCTGTCATGTTCACTGTACAGCCAAAAACCCGCAAAATACTTTTTTCTTATTAAGACGACCGACTTCATCCATAGCAAGATAATAATAAAACTCACTATAAATATTTTTTTAAAATTAGCGTAAAGAAAGAGAGAGAAAAGCAATTGTTATTTTAATGTTTCAAAACACGATAAGAAATTCATTGTTTTAGAAGATAAATACAGATCTTAACGAAGAAACATTTTCACTAGATTTTAGACTATTATTTTGTTGTTGTTTTATTAAGTCTTCGGTCCTTTTGTCAAATTGTAATTACACAGATAGAAATAGATAATTAGTTAGGTGTCACCTCATTAGAAATGACTCTAATTTCATCTTTTCATTTTCTTTGCTTTCGTGAAATAAATTTTCTGCTTCTTACATGGAGCCCTTACATTCTTATTTATAAGAAATTTTGAAAACAGCTACTGATGGAAAGGTTGAGTAGGCCAACAGGTAATATTTTATTCTAATATTAATTTGCTAACTTTTCCGGATAACCTGTAACCATCATGACAATGTGCAAACGTAAACTGAAATTGATAATGTCTGTTTATTACAAATGAAATGTGACATACACATGCAACGTTATGTTTGTCAGTTTAGAAATATTGTTCAGTTTTTCAGTTTCCAATTTTTATGTGTATGTTAATTTAATATCTTCTTGTTTACTTTGCTGCAATCCTGAATCAAAGATAAAAAGATTACATTGATCAAAGGATGCACCAGAACATATTTCAAATAAACAAAACAACATAAACAGACAAAATTTCAGCTAAACCAAAAATTACTCTATTTGCGTCGCACATCGTTTTATTTTCTATTTTTGCTTAGAATATAAAATATAAAAGTTTATTATTTGAATCTTTTAATTACAAAAGTAATGAACTTAGATTAGCTGCTTTATTATCAAATTGCAACATATATTACAGCAATAATTGTCTTTATTTTGGAACTAAAGTGTTTCTATATCATTAGGCCTTCATTTTAGTTTAATATATAATATGTGCTTATATTTAAAAGCACAATTATGCAAACATTTTTAATGTGCTTTGTATATTTTGTAGTTTTTAAATTTATGATAACAAGATAAGTAATTCTTCTTGTTTTATTTTCTTCTTATTGCTAATTTCTTGCAAACATATATTTTAGTTACTCTATATTTTTATGTATTTGTTTATGGCAGGTATTCCGATTTAACCCTTAGCATCTCAAAAGAGATGAAGCAATTGAGGGCGCTTAGAAGAGACCTTCTCGCCCTATTCGTGAAGTTAAATTTACCTGGGCTAGTGATTAAAGGCTGAACCGACAAGATTTAAAGTTAACGAAATTCTGCTGCAATCAGGTGGCAAAGGTCCGTTGGTGGTCCACAAGAGGTTAACTATTGACCCTTAAAATATGAAAAAAAACAACACAGAAAAGACCGGTCTAAGTCATCAGGACGATAAAGGAAGGATGTTCGTGAATATAAAACAGAGTGATCATTCGATGATCGTTTATATTCTGTCTCGGACAATTGATCTCTTCTTACGAATCTGGTTTGTGTCTTCTTGATGAACCAGATGTTGATGTCTGTAGTCTAGAGGTGCATGAGTCTTCTTTGGTTTGGGTCGCTGTTGAAGAGTAACGTCAACGTTGATCAGAGTATCCTTATCTTTCTTCTTAGCATTACTTATAGAAATGCTGCTGGCAGCAGAGATCATGGGCATACATGGAGATGAAAAGCTTACTGGACGAGGGGTATTCTGATTGACAGACTTGACATGTTGCAGAGTAGTTGGTCGGCGTCGGGGGCGTTTATTAAAATGGAAATTCAGGGTACATCCGTGGTTAGCACAGAATCAACTAACTGTTTATGTTCGGTCACGACTTTAACAATGTTAGTTGGTAATCCTGTGGTCTTGGAATTTCGTGGAAGTTGTTGTTACCAGAGAATGTTGAATTTTAGCTGGAGTTATAGGCAAATAAATGTTCTTAATAAATACCGAGTATAAGCTAATGGAACTTTTGGTAGAGAGCACTGAACGTTGATATTTGCATTCCACGGTTTACATGGATAAGCGTGGTCCTGGAGTGTTGAAGGTTGCAGTAATATACCTTCAGGATTCTTGTTTTCCGGACCAACTGAGTCGCTGGGTTTAAACTGGTCGATGAAGGCAATAATCTGACGAGGAGAGAAATCCAATGGTAACCCACCAAGGATTACCGTGAGTACTGATGATCTTGGCGTAGAAGAAAGCTTGTGCGACAAAGGGAATGACAGCGATGAATCCACACGTCTGAACACTTCAATTTCAAGTCAAGGAATGAAAACGAAGAAATAAAAAAAAGCAATAACGAATATAGAGATGTATTTATAAAACACAAGAACAACACAACTGTGTCTTTAACTTATCTTAGTTATACATGTATTTATAACTTATATTATTATTATTCTTTTTATTAGTACAGAGCTACACACAGAACGAACTTTACTTTATTCATAACTGGTGTCGAAACCTGGTTTATAGCAGTATAAATAATTCTGGCTGATGTATGTTTATAGCAATCTAAACTGCTTAGCTCAATGTTTCATTTACAATATTTATACCAACAGGACATCATTCGATACTGTGGAATAAAACTGATGCTCTTACAACTATTTATATAAATTAAACATTTATCAGTTTGAAAACATACTATTTAGGAAATTCATACAGCAATGAGTATCTCTTTTCATTTGTTCTTCTTGAGAACTTTTTTTGTTTAATGTCGTAAACGCTTCTTCAGGTTCAGTTATTATGTTCTCCTTCAACTGTTTTTTTTTCAGGAATTTAACTACAATCCCCAGAAAGGTGCTGTGTTTTTCTCTTTGAAATATTTAAGTGTCTCGCATACGTACCTATATCGTATATAAGCCATATTTAGTTATAGTCACTCGAATAACTGCGTATATCCGTTCATCGCAGATTTGTATCTAACGTAAACACTAACAAAAAAACATCAGTGGAAAAACTACTATTATTGACTTAAAGCAACGATAAGGAAACGTGTCTTTCTCATATTACACTACTGTTACTCATACTTATCTTATACAAAAGTACAATTTCGTACCATGAGTATTCTAGAAAATTCCCATTTTCTGTCCTTGAAAGAATCTTTAAATCATACTTTTAAGCTAAAGGCATTAGCTTGTTAACAGTTTACTTATATTTATGACCAGAATAAGAACAGAAATGATCCGTTCAAGTGTTGGGATGAGATTGAAGGACATGTGGTAAAGTTGAATTACGAAGTTAAAACAGCGAGACTAAGCTTATGTGTCACGACGATCTTAAAACACTTGAAAGAAAATAGTAAATCTCTTGCTGGCTTGTGGGCAGAAGAATGTCTTGAGTCGATGTTAGAAAGCTGTCTAAGAGATCCGTATGGAGATGTTTTGGAATGTTTTCATGAGGTGGAAGAGAACACGAAAAAGAAGGATAGAAGTGTTAACAGGTTCAGAAGATGATGACTGGGTGTTTAGGCATTTACTGAACAGATTTATAAGCCTACACCAGATTCAGGTATCACTATGTCACTCTTTGTTCCAGATGAATTGATCTGTCAGGATAACCCAATGTATAAAGCTACCTTTTGTTGTCTTGAAAAAAGAAGAGAAAAGCGAGCAAATGTTAATATTCCAATATTTAAAGATAGAATGACACCTGACCCCTTCACTGAAAATCTAGAAGCACATGGAGGTGATTGCCAGTCAGGAGATGAAGGCAAACCAAACGATGTTTATGAAGATTATTCAGTGATTGGACAAGCCAGTTGTTAGTTACAGACTACAATATAAGCATCCTGTGTAAAACATTTCAAGTTTATGCACCTCTAGCTGTGTGTCTTCGCTCCAATACTGATGGCTTTAAGTGCATCTTCTCCAGTAAGAAGAGTTTATCTCACAGACCATAACTGTTGAAGGCAAGCTATGGTTGAAGGTTTTGATGACCGAATAAGAAGAGAAATCAACCATTCAGAAACATTAAATTATAAAATATCTAACCATTCTCGTTGTGAATAAAACTTTTTATATTTCTCATGAGGTTGAGTACATTTAAATGATTTACCCATTGTTTATGATGAACAGTTTTATGAAGAACATACTTCGAGAGAAATAGATTCTGGGAAAGCTCTTAAAGTGACGTGTGTTCTTTTGAGGTTTCCAATAATGGTAAACTGGGAACAAGTGGAAAAAAGATGAAACTGAAACAAGTAATTCTCTCCCTCTTTTCAGTGTACCAGCTGTTTTATTAAGAATCCCCGATTATCATATGTCTGCATTCTGGCATGTTGAATTCAAAGCAATGGATGTCCAATTAATGGATTTTGAGAACGCTGCTTATGCAATTTTCGTAACTCTTTTTTTCCAGGGTTAGCTTGTTAGTGGAAGCTTGTTAGAGTGAATGAGATAATAAATGGATCCAAAGATGGGTTTTTAGGAATCATCCCACTAATAAAGGATTATCTCCACGAAACGGTTAGCTCCGAAACTGTTACTGAACTTGAAAGATACCTGAAACTTGTACAACAACGTGCTTCTGGAGAAACCATGACAGGAGCTGCATGGATCCGCAAGTTCATCAAGAATCACAAGAAGTATAGAGAAGATTCGGTGGTGAGCGAGGAGAAAACCTACGATCTATTAACTACTAGTGACCAATTTCAATGTGATGTTCTTTAGTGTCCTGACTTACTGCGTTGAAAGAATCATCTTTTAAAGACATGAAAAATACGTGTTGGTAAAATTGCTATTAGTGGTTGTAAAGTCACTATAAGAATGTGTAAGCTATTCCGTTGAGTTTTGATGGTGGTTTGAATCATGTATTTTTTTATACTGAAGCTATTATATTTTTATATTAGTGTAAATGAGAGAATAAATGTTGTTTTCTCATATCTGTGATACTTGCGTTTTATTTTAATTCGACAATTTCCATCCTTGCATATGAGGCTCCCTCCGAGCTAGTAGGAGTATTTCGGTAGATTAAAGTATAAAAAATGTAAAGCTGTACAACTTCAGAACAAATTTATTTCGCATGACTTTATTTTTACATGTCTTACACAATTTAGCATATACCTAAGCATTACTTTCAATCTTATCATTTTATTTAACTTAAAACATAAGTTTTCTGAGTTAACTGTATTATTTGTAATTCAGTACAAATCATATAATCAGTATACCTTGCATCATTAGCATGGCCAATATAGACGAAAACATTTCAACGAAAACCAAAATATTTCATCATTCACACATATTTGTTTTTACTCCATGGAAGGTTTGTTAATTTACCTCCATGTGGTTTTTGATTCAATATAGCTGGCATAATTAACTTTGGAACAACATGATGTAAACAACTTTCTTTTATTCTCATATTCTCCTTCACAAGTATGAGTATTTTTATACTAAAAGTATATCTGTTAAATCACACTTATCTCAAATTCTGTACTAGTTATTTTTAAATTATCTTTTTGCTTTAAAAAATTAATTTTCGCTGGGAACTCTTCATAAAGTTTATTTTCAAATCTGGCCTTTGGACATACACTATCGAGGATTATTTCAGTTGATTATTGTATTATATAAATGTAATATATAACATAAAAAGTTTAAAATACTGACAAACATCCTATGTATTGTTTCTTTCTTCCCGATTCTCAGGTGTAAGCCTCAATACTTAAGAATCTAAAAATCGGATTTCGATAGTGATAGTAGGCAGAGCACAGGTAGTCAGTTCTGTAGGGTTTATGTCTAACAATAATATAGGCCCAGCATGGCCAGGTGGTTAAGGCACTCGACCTGTAATCCGAGTGTCCCATGTTACCAAGAGGTGGCGATTGGTGGTGATGACTAGCTGCCTTCTCTTTAGTCTTACACTGGCAAATTAGGAACGGCTCTCGCAGATAGTCCTCGTGTAGCTTTGCGCGAAATTCAAAACAAACCAAACCAAACAATAACCTTACCAATCTGTCACTTCTGTTTTTCCTAGGATCCTGCACAACATACGTTGAAATAGTTTTGTTATATTATGGTAAATTACTGTGTTAATTTAGTTAAATTAATCTCCAGTATAGCTATTTCAACTCGTATTAAATGTACTAAACTAAATATTTTGAACTTTCTTTGTGCCCAATACAAAACACTTTATGCAAACTAAAATTAGTAACATTAGTGTTTTTTGAAACTGTATGAGAAGGTGACTTTAATATGCCCGATTCCCGTTGTTGTGCTATAATACGGCTTAAAACAAACACGGGAGGTCACATATAGTCAGCCTGAGTTGTTATTCTGTTGAGATCTGGTCGGAACGTGTCACAAACTAAATAAAACGTGTTATATATGGTTATACAATTTACAATATTAAATCTAATGAATTCTATATGTATTTTATCTGAATATTATGATGAAAAATATCAACTTATGTGTTTTCTTCGAGTTTTATTAATGTATAAACAGAATTAGCAGTGCCCGTGTAGGTTGTTGATGTATATGATCATGTAACATCTAATATGTTTAATTGACGTACAATCGCGCTTCGTACTTTGGTACCAACGGTGCATTATAATACCACTTGTGAAATTCCACTAGCCGATTAAGAGTTGGTGACGGGTACGTTTAATAATTGCTTTCTCTTTAACTATGAGCTTAAATATAGTGAGGAGTGGTGTGTGTACACCTTGCATTACTTTGCACGAATATTGAAAAAAACAAACAAACATAATTTGCGGTTTGTATTCAAGAACTGATTATTCAGTATTTTTGACTACGAAAATAATATCAAGTAAAGTAAATTAAATAATAACATTTAGTATTTTATTACTTTATATTTTGTAAGATGAAAATGAAACCATGAAGAATTGTTCAAATTTATTTGCACAATTATTTAGATGTTTTTAATATGCTCTACATATTTTGTGGTTTTTGATAAAAAAATAAGTAATTTTCTTTTCATTATTATAATATTGTGTGAAACCATATTATTTATTAAGTTAAAAAGTAAGGACTTGAAAGGTATCGGAAACACCCTAGTTTAAAATGAAAGACAATTAGTATTGTAATATATGTTGAAATTAAAGATGATAATTGAGCAGCTACTCTGTGTTTATCAGTTTTGTAATTAAAAGATTCATATATATATTAGAAACTTTTATAATTTATATTATATATTTTTATTTTATACTCTTAATGAAAAAAGAAAACCATATCGAACATAAACATCATTATTCTTGGTTTGGTTTAAATTTTGTGTGTTTCTGTTAAGATAGATATGTATTTCGCGGGTGCAGCGATAAGTTCACGGGTTTAGAATGTTAAAATCACGGGTTCGATTCCACTCGGTTGATTTAGCCGATAGCCAGATATGGCTTTGCTATAATAAAAAGTACACATAAACACTTATTTAGATATATATTCTGGTGCATCCTTTGATTAATGTAATTTTTCTTGTTAGATTCAGAATTAGAGTGAAATATATAAGAGGATATTTAAATAATATACACATAGAATGCGAATTCTGTAGAAAACGCCTTGCGTACTGATACAATGAACAATATTTGAATTAACACATATATCGTTGCTTGTGTATCTCACATTTCAATTGCAATAAACAGTCATTATAAATTTTAGTTTACCTTCATACATTCTCATGATGGTTACACGTGATCTAAAAGTTAGCAAATTAACGTTCGAATTAAAAATATTGCTTATTGGCAGAATGTGGGAAGTCCTTAACACCCACTTAATCCCGCCCTACTAAACTTTTCGTTTGTAGTTTTCAAGATTTCTTACAAATATGAAAGTAAGAACTTCATGTAAGAAACAGAAAACTTATTTCATGGAAGCAAAGAAAATGAGGAGAAGGCTAGTTACTCTTTGTTTGTCGTAAAGTTATTACAAAATATTTTACGTAACATAATCCTGCACATGTTTCATTATTGAAAATTAGATGTTTAGTTTGAGAAAAAGAAAAAAGTTACCTTAATTAATGGTAATATTTAGATTGTTGGAAATATTTTAGCTACCAAAATTCATTGCAAAAACTACAAACTATTGATTATAGTGTCACTGATAATTAATGAAACGTAATTAATGAAGCTACATTTTATTAAATTCTTTAAATATCGTACTGAATCCGATTGAATTTCGGTTTACTTTTTATCATTGCAGTAGCTACAATTTACCTCTGACTTTTGATTATGTTATGATATAATGAAATGTTTAGTCATTTATCATTTTTTCTTTGAATAGCTTAAATAACAAAACAACGCTAGTTGTGGTTCTTATCGTCTGTATGCTCCTGGGTTGCTTTATCCTCCCTACAGCTGAAGGCCAGGGAAGAAGAAGACGCTTCTCTAACAGACATAGTGTATATGGTGAAGATTTTGGATATTATAGATCACATAGTCAGCTCAGAAGCAAAGGAGGAGGTTAAAGAATTACATATTATCGGCATTTCTATGTTTTTTGTTCTTTTTCTAAGCACATTATTTAAAATAATTGTGTAGAATAGTATTTACGAGCCAGTCATGTCACATAATATTAATAGTATATTGAAAAGTGTTTTAATATGATAAAGTTGAGAATCACAATATTATTTTTATTTATTCTGTAAAGAGACAAGTTTAATACAATGCACTTTACTGTTTTTGTATTTTCAGAATTGGGATTCTTACTATATTGTACCTTGAAAATTAGAATAGAGTAAGAGTAAAGGTAGACAACTACAAGAGTTCTTGTTTTCCGGTGTTGTATTTATTCCAGTTGTAGTGTGATGTATATTTAAGCCATAATAAAGTATTTGACATTTTAATTTAATACTTTTTGTCAGGTAGACAGCTACAAGACTCCTTGTTTCCGCAAATGTTGCTGGTTTGTTGCTTCTTTGAAGTATGTTAGCGACTTTTACTATATTTCTTTTGGGATATTTGAAAATTCTGCTTAATTGTAGAGAGTTTTAAAATGGTCATTGAAAAATATAAACTTTAGTTATCAGTTACGGTGTTTCATACTACTTTTGTCAAGGAATGTATATATAGTTATACGGATACATGATTGATTGCATGAAAACCTTTCCGAGTATTTTAACGTAAAGGCAAAGAGAGAAAGATTCAACTGAAAATGTTATCGTGAGATCTTAAGTAAATTTCCGAACATCCGAACGCAACATTATGTATTTGTCAGAGCACTTAGGGACCGAACTTTTACTTAAATTCGTATTATAAAACATGTAAATTTTCCACTTAAATTATAATATATGTTCAAATGAAATATGTTTTTATATAATTCATAAAATATGGAGTTAAATGAGATTTGTAGTAACCAAAAACATTGTGTGGTTCATGAAGAAATCACAAACTCGAAGAACACATATTTGCATGACACCAGACGAAACCTTACATTATTTTTATAGTTCGGAATCGTCGTTCCATGCTATAAGTAACGTCATAGATACGACATTTTTAGTGTTCCACCTTTTAAGCTCATACACGGTTTGAGATGGTTAAATGTTAATAAAATACTTTGAAATTACTAGGATTAGGTTACTTTGTTCTAAATTTCGCGCAAAGCTACTCGAAGGCCATCTGTGCTAGCAGTCCCTAATAAATCAGGGTAAGACCACCCACCTCCAATTCTTGGGCTACTCTTTTACCAACGAAGAAGGAAATTGACCTCAAAGACCTCAAAGTTTGAAACGGCGGACATGTTTGGTGTGACGATGATTTGAACCAGCAAACCACGGATTACGAGTCGAGTGCCTTCACCACCTGACTATGGCAGGTAAAAAAAAAAGCACTGTTCACCATAGTTCATAGGGTATAGAATTTTTATGAAAAAACAAATACATCGTGGCACAGTGTCCAAATAAATAAACGCTAACACATAAATCGTACGTGGAATATCAGACTGTAATCGCTATCTACCCACCAAATCATAGATTAGTTTATGTTTGTTAAAAACCATATATCGATACCAGACCTATCACACTGTGTGGTTTTGTACTAAGCGATAAACAAGCAAATAAAATAATAAAATTTTATCACCATACCAAAGAAGACGTTGATTGGAAAGTACACCAACAGAATATACAACTCACGAAAAAAACAACAACTTTATTTGCACTAATAATTAGAAGATAGAAGGATATTGTTTGAAAATCACATTCTGTAGTAAAATACAGTCTTATAATCCAGAAATGTTATAAAACGAGTTTCTAACGCTTGCAACAAGACTGACTCATTACGTTCGTAATGACCATTGGTTAATTTCCTGAATCAACCTCAGCCAATAGGTTTCTTTTTCACCTCGAGGGCATATGATTAGATAATTTGTAAAATTAAATTTCAAACTTATAAAAGACTATGGACTGATTAAAATTTCCTACAGCTTACGGTATATTATTCTTTGCTTCTGAAGTGTATTTACTAAAGAAATAAGTTTGTATATCGATAATAAAACTCTCTATCATAGATCCACTTGAAATTTATTTTATGTTCTCAAAGAAACTAGTGACTATTACAATTATCGCTTATGGTTTTCGTTGTACAACTATGTTGCTCCGAAATTTGATCACATAAAAAATTCACATGACATACCACATCAGTTAACAACTTGATTTTCATTGGAACTGGCCCTATGGTCCTTGAACCTGTAATAAAAATATAATCTGATTACGAAATATTATCCTAATGTAATCAATCTATTGCCATCGTTCCCAGAAAAAACGTGTGGGAAAATATCGCGGAAATGTTCAATATACGTTTGATGTATGTTAAACTCTCATAAGTATGTCAGTATTTTTTGTTGTTAGAGGTGTTTACCACCAATGGCGTTACTTTCATCCGAGTTTTCCTTTGTTCGTTTACTTTGTAAAATTTCGCAGAAAGTGACACGAGGACTATCTAAAGTACTTAAATATGAAATAATATACTAGATGGAAGGCAACTAGTCAATAACACCCACCGCTAACTCAGGATTTACTTTACCAAACCACATAGTGGGATTTGATCGTCATTTTTATAACGCATATATGACTTGAAATTTGGGTTTCCCCACACTATTTGTTTAGATTAATGTTTTAAAAAAATAGAAGAACAAAATGCGTCTAAAAGTAAATAGCTGTTTATGTTTACTATCGTACAAAAGAAAACTGATTTATTTTAGTGTTGTTTGATAATTTTGTCTGTTTATGCTGATTGCGTTTGTTTTTAAGTGTATCCAAGCACTTTCTTTGATGTGTAAGTTTCAATTTCACATTTAGAAATAGAGTAAATTAAACAAAAATGTGTTTAAAGAATACATTTATAGACCGTGGATTTTGTAGAAAACAACTGTTTACTGTTATTTTGATTTAAATTTCGGGCAATGCTACACAAGGGCTATATACAATAACCGCCCCGAATTTAGCAGTTTAAGATCAGAGAGATGACAGCTTGTCATCAACACCCAACGTCAACTTGGGCTACTGTTTCTCCAAGAAATAGAGAGAATAAACCGTCATGTTATTACGCCCTCACGGCTGAAAGGGCGAGCATGTTTGGTGTGATAGGGATTCGAACCCGTAGGCTTCAGATTGCGGGTCGAGCGCTTTAACCACCTGTTGTGTTTTTGTGCCTTGTACTGTATGGTTTGAGTTTCTCCTGTGTTTTTTATGATTTTATAAGTATAAAGCCATCTGTGTTGTTTGTGTGTGATTCTTATTTTTTGTGTTTCTGTGTCCGTGTGTTTGGTACAACATACATGGTGCTATGTATCATAGCATCAGCGGACTTTTTAATTAAATCTTGTTGTTGTTTTGAATTAAGCACAAAGCTGCACAATGGGCTATCTGTGCTCTGCCCGCCACGGGTATTGAAACCCAGTTTTAGCGTTGTAAGTCCGCAGACATACCGCTGAGCCGCTAGGCGGCTTAATTAAATCTACATTATTATTGTGTAAATTATTTTGATTTTCATCCAAGTTCGCATCCTCAGCTTCGATGCAAATCAGTTGCTCAGAATTAACATTTTTCTTGTTTCGTCATTTAAATATATATATGTGATATATTTCAACCGATCATATAAAGTAAGTTATTTCTTTTGTAAGCGTACATTCTAACGTATTTTAAACTAAGGTATCTGTATTAAAGATTTCATCACCTCCAGTAGACTTACTTTTTTTACCTCCTGGAGTTGGTAAGAAACACGAAAATAACTTTCGTTTTCATTATTTTCCAAGAACGAGTGGTGGCACTGGTCGGGTTGGTCGAAACACGCCCACTGGTGCTCTTTACATTTTATGGCAGTTTTTTGCTGCTTTCGATATTTTATGTAAAGTAGAACCTGGTATATCTTTCTTCAAATAACCTAAAAATTCTGGAATCTTTTACGATTTTATGTGTCACTGTTTTTGTGTTTGTTTTTATACATAAAAATCTAATGCTTTGTGAATGTAAGACTTTGCTACCCAAGCCTGTAATAGTTTTATTGCCTTAAAATTTTTACATATTCAACAGTAATATATTTACGCAGAATTCAAAAATTATATTTATTTTTTGATTACGTATAGATTTTTCACAAAATGTTATAACGCAATAGTAATTGAGACTAGAAGACGTGAATTTTACAAAAAAGACAGGATGTATGAGGATGTATATTCGTATTCTATCAGTGTGCTTTCCATTTCCTTCAGTTAAAGGTAGATATTGGACAATTGAAAACTTTTGTCCACGACCAGCGTCTGGTTTCTGTGCTGCCTGGAAATTTTCTTGAAGTTTGTACTTGGGAATAAACTAACTCAGTTTCTTTTTTGAAACAACCTTGGAGAAAAGAGCTACGAAAACATTATAAGCAGCGTTCTCAAAATATGTTATTGGTTTGAATTTAACACGCCAGAATGCTGAGATGTGATACTCAGGGGGTTCTTAATGAAGTAGCTTGTACACGGAAAAGAGTGAGAGAATTACTTGTTCCACTTTCATCATCTTTTTTTGCTGTCCCCAGCTTACCGTTTTTGAGACCACAAAAGAGACACGCCACTTGAAGAACAATCTCAGAATCTATTCCTTTCGAAGTAAGTTTTTCATAATATTGTTCGCCGTGTACAGTGGGTAAATCATTTAAATGTACTCCATTTATTGATTCCAAACAAGAGTGGGTAGGAATTTTATAACACTATGTAATACAGATTTTGTTCTTGGATAGTATGTGATATTTCTTAATTGTTTATATTGTAAAAGTACAGAAAATGGCCATTATTCCCTTCAAGCTTTGCTTTTGTAACTTGGATAAGGAAATTTAGAAATTATTCTGTTTTCTAGATGAGATATCAATGAAGAATCGCCCCTCGTTCGGTTTACAGGCAATTCCAATTGCCTCGCACAGACCGAATACCTTGTAACAGAAGCACAACCCACCTTGACGAGTGAAGAAGCTTGAGAAAGGTCGGTTACGTTTCCTCTGACTTGCAAGTTGCACAGTTTCATCTAAAAAAAATCCCGCTCCTTGAGTCTAGATGTCAAAAAATGTTGGCATTCGTCTTTGTTAAACCGAGATCTCTGATCAAGTAATTGAGGTTTTTTTTGGTTGGGGTAGTATGGGCTTCTTTCACCAGCTGCACCACTGAAATTGTAATCTAGATCTTCAACGTCTACCTTCTCTTCTGATTTGTTTCTCTATTTTGAGGATGGCTGCTTGCACTCTGGCGGAGTGGGTACAGGGAGCTCAGGTCAGTGTGGCACTGGAGCGATGGATGATGGAAGGTCCGGATACCTGATAACAAATGCATTCTTACCAATCCGAGGTTTGGAAAAGCCCACCGTATAGAAGTAGTAGTTGGTTGAGTAATTAGTGTGTTTACGCAAAATGCCTTGAATAGCAAACTTCACGGCTCTGTACCATCCTGCAAAAGAGCAAAATAAAATTGTTATTATGAAGAATAAATCTATTTCATCTACAACTAATGTGTAAGAGGTTCATGCAAATTATTTTATATGTGATATTTTTCAATAGTATTGGAAATAAAAATAAATTAAAAGAATGTGTCTAGTGAATGCTTGCAGCTTCTTGATGCCATCTCTGGTGAAATCAGATAGGTGTATGTGTTCACTTAGGCAGCTAGAACTAAACTGAAGTGGTGAGTGGTGAGTCCCTAAAATATATTACTACGCAAAATTCTAGAAAATTCTACAGGATTCTTAAAAATTTTTGTAAGCTCTACAACATACTTGAAAATTCTTTGAAGTTCTTCAACATTCTAGAAAATTCTTGAACATTATTGTAGTTCGAAAAAATTGTCTTTCAATTACTCAGCATTGAATCTACCTGGAATATTCAGGAAAATGGGTAATTTTGCAAATTTCTTCACCCAGGTCACAAAAACTAAATTTGAAGATAAAATAGTTCTTTTCCATTTGCTGTAGTCACAAGCAATTGGGAAATAACACTTTTTTTGCAGAGGAAGAAGAAAAAGTAAAAATGTTGTTGCATAGTGTAATCTGATGTTTCGGAATGGATTATTTGTCATCCTGTTCGTTGAAAATCTTCAGCCATTGCTTGCCATTTACAGTCATGGCTTGTGAGGTAACCTCTTCCTACTGGAAAAGATGTACTTAAAGTCATCATTTTTGGAGCTAAGACACTCAACTGGTTGTGTATAAACTTGGAATCTTCCAAACATGAGGCTTGTATTGTAGTCTGTAAGGATCAACTGCCTAGTTCAATCACTGAACAATCTTCATAAGCGCGGATTGGTTTAGTTTCCTCTTCTGACTGGCAATCACCATCACGTGTTTCTAGTTTTTGAGTGAAAGGGTCAGATGTGTTTCTATCTTTAAATGTTGGAGTATTAATATTGGCTTGTTTTATCAATAAAATTGATAAAAATATACATTGAGTGATTCTGACAGATTAATTCATCGGAAACTAAGAGTGACATAGTGATACATGAATTTGTGTAGGCGTATAATACGGCTCAGTAAATACCTGAATATCCAGTCTCGGAAACGTCTTTATACGGTTATTTTGGGCAGCTTTATAACATCGACCTAAGACATTCTTCTGCCCCCAAGCCAACAATAGATTTACCATTTTCTTTCAAGTGTTTTAAGATCGTCGTAACACGTAAGCTTAGTTTCGCTGTGTTAGCTTTGTGATTCAACTTTATTACATGCCCTTCAATCTCATCTCCCCACTTGAACGGATCGTTTCTGTTCTTATACTGGTTGTAAATAAAAGTAAACTGTCAACAAGCTAATGTTTTTAGTGTAACTATATAATTTAAAGATTCTTTCCAGGACAGAAAATGGGAAATTTCTAGAAATCTCATGGTACAAGATGAGTCCACGACTTGTACAAGATAAGTATGAAAGATGAGTAGTGCAATATGAAAAAGACACGTTTCTTTATCGTTGGTTTTAGTCAGAAACAATAGTTTTGCCACAGATGTTTTCTTAGTGTTTACGTTAGATACAAATCTAAGATGAACGAATACACGCAGTCGTTCGAGTGACTATAACTAAATATGGGTTAAATACTATATCGGTACGTAAGCGAGACACTTAAATATTTCTAAGACAAAAAACACAGTACTTTTCTGGAGATTATAGTTTAATCCATTAAAAAAAAAACAATTGAAGAGAACATAATAACTGAACCTGAAGAAGCGTTTGCGATATTTGAAACAAAAAATTTTCTCAAGAAAAACAAATGAAAAGAAATTCTCATTGCTGCATGATTTCCTAAATAGTATGTTTTTCAAACTGATAAACGTTTAATTTATATAAATAGTTGTAACAGCATCAGTTTCATTCCACAATAACGAATGATGTCCAGTTGGTATAAATATTGCAAGTGGAACATTGATCTAAGACCTTCAGAGTACCAAAAACATACACCAACCAAAATTAATTATACTGCTAGAAACCAGGTTTCAACAGCAGTTGTAAGTAAAGTACAGTTAGTCCTGAGTGTAGCTTTGTACTAAAAACTAAGAACAATAATAAATGTAACAAAAATATATATAATTAAGAGAAAGTGAAGACACATACAACAGTATTGTTCTTGTGTTTTTGTAAACACATGTCTATTATTGTTATGAATAATAAACACCTTCTAAATGTATAGTAAATAAAAATATGTTTACAAGAAATCAGCAATAAGAAGAAAATAAACCAAGAATAATTATTTATCTTGTTATCATAAATATAAAAACTACAAGATATACAAAGCACATTAAAAATGTCTACATAACTGTGCTTTCAAATATAAGGACATATTATATATTAAGCTAAAAAGTAAAGGCTCTAATGATATAAGAAACACTTCAGTTCTAAAATAAAGACAATTATTACTGTAATATACGTTGCAATTAAATTTGATAATAAAGCAGCCAATCAAAGTTTATAATATTTGTAATTAAAAGATTAAAATTATAAACTTTTATATTTTATATTCTTAACAAAAATAGAAAGAAATGAGGGACATAAAGAGAATAATTTTTGGTTTAGGTGAAATTTTGTGTGTTTATTTTGTTTGTGTTTATTTGGAAGCACGTTCTGGTGCATCCTTTAGTTAAAGTCATTTTTTTCTCTTAGATTCAGGATTACAGCGAAGTAAACAAGGAAATATTTAAATAATATACACATAAAAAAATTGATAACTGAAAAAACTGTTTGTGTACTGATACAATGAACAATATTTTTACGCACATTACGCAAAGGTTTACGCACATAACGTTGCACGTGTATCTCGCATTTCATTAGCAATAAACAGTCATCAACAATTTCAGTTTGCGTTTACACATTGTCATGATGGCTATACGCGATCCAGCAAAGTTAGCAAATTAACATTCGAATTTAATATATTACCTATTGGCAAAATCTGGGAAGCCCTTAAGACCCATTAAATCCCGCCCTAGTCAACCTTTTCATCAGTAGATGTTTTCAATATTTTTTATAAATACGAAAGTAAGGACTCCATGTAAGAAGCGGAAAACTTCTTTCACGAAAGCAAAGGAAATGAAGAAATGGTTAGTTATTCTTTGTTTGTCGTAAAGTTATATCACAAAATATTTTACGTAACATAATCCTGCACACGTTTCATTATCGCAAATTAGATCTTTACTCTGGCTTTGGGTTTTGAGAATTGGATACTTTCTATATTGTACCTTAAAAATTAGAATAGACTAAGTTTCGGATAAAGTTATGTATTAGAATATTTTACTTCAACAGGTAACCCGATGAAGACTTTTCGTGGTGACAAAACCTTTACTGATAATAATTTCAGTTGATATAACTTTTTATCCTATATTACCCGTACTAATATGTAGTGTTTTTTTGTTTTTTGTAAAACATTCGTTTGAAATAAAACGTTTTATATTCTGATATGATAAAAATATGTTGTTCTCTATTTAGTTTTCTTAACCCTGTTTTGTAGAGGAGAATTGAACTCTGCAAGATGAAATTAGAAATCATTTCTAATGTAAGTGATTCCACGTGACTGATTATCTATTTCTATCAGAAATGTGTAGTTACAATTTGATCAAAATGACTCAAAACTGACAAAACAACAATAGAAAATAACAGTCTAAAATCCTAAAAGTAAATATTTGTTCTTAGTGATCACTGAGGTCTGTATTTATCTTCTAAAACAATGAATTTCTTATCGTGTTTTGAAACATTTAAATAACAATTACTTGTGTATCTCGTACATTATTGAATTTAAAAAAAATATTCACAGTGAGTTTCATTATTATTTTGCTATGGATGAAGTAGGTCGTCTTTATGATAACATAAGAGTCCTTTGCAAGGTTTTGTTCGCTGTTGTTTATTTATTCTATACGAAGTTTCACAAGTATATCTATTGTTTGCGTATTTATTCTAATTGTAGTCTGATGTGTATTTGAGCTATGATGTAGTATTTGTCATTTTAATCTAGTACTTTTGTTTTCTTCGAACTTTGATGAGAGACCTATTTCGAAAACTGACAGGAATTGATATTAGAAAAAGGTTGAGAAGCCACGTTTTGATAATGATACATGCTGCTATCTAGTGTCTCGCATTAGTAGTGCAAGATTTTTGAGTTTCAGGTTTTCCTCGTTATCTGTCGCAAGAAGTGATTGTTGATAGGAAATATACAAACCAAACACTTTATACTTTTAAATATTTTAAACTCTTTTATAAAATGTATCAGTTGTACGTACTATTCTTTAGCTTTTATAAAAACGTTGTACAAATTTAAATTAACGATGTAAAGTTATTTAAATTAATAACGCAAGGATGACACTGGCACAAGTAAAATTTATTATAAGAAAGAGAGAGAAATCAATTATTTAATTAATCATCTGAGAAAAATCCCGAACATCATGTATAATAATGTTTAAAATTGTCGAAAAAGTCGATAAAATTTACAGCTAATAAAGATAATTGATTTACGTTTTGTTTCATTTCACAAGCTTTACCTTGGCGTTTGTTATACGCTGTTTAAAAGTAATTACATATATTTTCTAATATAAATAATGATTTTTAAAATGATTATAACATGATTTTTTACTCATTTAAAATTAGGCTGTAAGTGATTTTTTTTCTGAGTTGTAGATAAATATGATCCTTGTAAAAGATGTGAGTAGAACTTATGTTTCAGGAAATGTGGGAATTATAAGCAAATACAAATCTATATCTAATACTCTGTTAATCACTCTAATGTATAATATGTATCTGTATATTTTTAGCTCTAATTAAAAAATAAACGTTGAAGCTTAAGTGAAAGCAAACAAAACTTGAATCCCAGACTGCTTGATTGCTATTTACTTTAAAATATTTGCTTATTTGTTGTCTTAACGTAAAGCTAAACAGTGGATTATGTTTGATCTGTACATTATGAGGATTCATGGTTCAGATTTTAACTTTCTAAATTTAAGTTTGGAATATTTTATGATAAGTAATAATTCTAATATTTTAGAATATTTGAAAGTACAATTCTTCCCTTTAATATGTTGCTTAGGAGTGTAAAAGTATTAAATTAGGAATATTTTCAACAAAGAGAACGTTTGAGTTTTGTATTCACAACATGTTATTTAGGTTACAAACGTATTGAAGATGTGTTAGTGTTAAAATAATGCTTAGTCCCTACTGGTGAGTTAACGAACCTCTATTTAATTTATTATCAAGTTTATGGAGAATAAAAGAATGAATGTTGTCAGTGTAAAGTGGGAGATTAGAAACCAGATAGACAGCTACAATAGCTCGTGTTTCTAGAAATGTTGGTGGCTTGTTGCTTCTTTGAAGTATTTTAGCGATTTTTTACTACGTTTCGTTTGGAATATTTGAAAATTCTTCTTAATTGTAGGAAATAATATTTGAAAAATACAAACTTTAGTTATTAATTCCGGTGTTTCATACTACTTTTGTCAAGGAATGTATATATAGTTATACGGTTACATGACTGATTGTACGAAAACCTTTCCGAGCATTTTAACATATATAATATATGTTCAAATGAAGAAATATTCTTATGTAATTCATGAAATATTGAGTTAAATGTGCAGTAATCCAAAAATATTGTGTGGTTCATGAGGAAATTACAAACTTGAAGGACATATATATGCATGACACCGGACGAAATTTTACATTATTTTTATAGTTCCAAATCGTCGTTCGATGGAAAAAGTTACTTCATAGGAACGACATTTATGGTGCTCCACCTCGTAAGCTCGTAGACGGGTTGAGATTGTCGTTCACTATGTGAATTTTCGTGTCTAGTTCTGCTCACTAGAGCTGATGTTGTTCTTGACCTAGGATTATCACAACTCCATGATGTTTCACTGATGTTACTGTAATTTTTCATTTGATGCGCATGCTCATTTTTGTCACTGAATTTCACGTGTTTCTGAGATCTCGAGTGAGACGAAGAGTTATTGGCAGATTTGGATTTTTTGTGACATCTCGATTTAGAAAACTTCTGACTACAAGTTTCGATTTCTGCTCCCACTCTGCCCCAATAACACATCTTTTTACGTTTCTTGCGTCTCTTACGTTTAATGGACTTCTTTTTGCTCTGGTTGTTGAGTTCTGTGTTGTATCCAAGTCAGATTGTTGCTGTATAAAATTTTTGGCATCAGATTTTTGTGGGGAAGTTCAAGATTAAAAGCTTGTTCCAACTCTATATATATGTAAAACGGCTCGTTTGTGTTGAGAAAATATTTTACGTAGAGAAGTGAACAACGTTTCGACCTTCTTCAGTCATCGTCAGGTGTTTTTACATATATATTTCTCTATAAGTGGGTTTTCTCGACATCACTAATTGTTCCAACTATGACGGCTGTGCAGATGCCCCAGCATCACGTACAAAAGCAGTATTATCTATTCCATACACAGTGTTTACTTTTGTTGTATTACCATGCTCATCTTTGGAATGAGCCTCATCACTTTGATTTGGATCTGAGGTTTGTTCACTATGTTCGGTGGGAAAAAGATTTTAGTATTTATTTTAGAAATGGCAGAGGGCTCAGTAACTTGTTGAATAGTATTTGTGGGATTGTAGTTTTGTTCATGAGATGGAAAAGTTGGTCGTGATTGAGAACTTATGCTATTACAATGACCCCCGGTAGGAGTTTGAGGCCGACCGACTTCCAAGTCGTGAGCTCAGGCTAACTGTTGGAATAAATTTCCGAAAATATTTCTCCAGTGGGTATGGCACGTTCTTTATCGCAGTGTAGCTGACTGTGGTATAACAGAACTTTACTGAAGTCTAAATCGTGAGCAAACGCAAGTTGGTTCATAACTATCCCGAAACCATTTCCAGGGCCTACCAGAGATCCCCTTTCACTGTGGGAGTCATCACTCCCGTCCACTTGAAATGGTTTGCAAGCAGATGTAGAAAAGTGGTCGTTAGTCCTGTTAGTCTAAATTGTTCCGCTGTACCACCACACTGACGTTGTTCTTGAATCACTATTTTACCAAATCTGTGAAAAAAATAAAATACAGCCAGTCATTTATTGTACAACTTTAGAAGACTAACTTCAAAATAAATTACTTATCTTTACATTCTCTGGCTTTCTAAAGTATTTTTTATTAATGTGTGTAATAACGTAAATCTGAATTATTACATGTTGTTTTCCAGTAATCATAAAACCAAAATGAGTAATCTCACTAATAAGTAGAAACAACTTCTCTTGAAAAAGAAATTAAATCAAACGAATACAGGAAAACCAGTGGCAAGACGACAGAGTATGCAATTTTTATCCAGGGTATAAATAAACATAGGTACAAATAATACAAATCAGTAAAAAGTAATGCTATATTTACTAACAAATATTTCATTTCTCTTTACGATATTTTGAGAGATAACTTGCTTCTTTAGCGAGTGTTTTTTAAAATTTGTGTAAGCAGGGCAAAAACTGATTTTGTTAATTGCAAGATAAATTTATGAAGTTTCTTTTTACTAATCTTTAAACACTTTTAATGAGATTGCATCAACTATTTAGTATTAGTTTGATTTGACAAAATTGTGAAAACGAACACAAACGTTAATATTTAAAGAGCTTTGGAACAGCTGAAGGAAAAGTCGAAAAATTACTAAAATTCTAAAAGTAAAAGTTAATATACCTTAAATATCTTGCTATAAGTATAATCTTAGTTCTAACTACAAGTTTAACAAAGTTAATTGAAGGCTTTATTTATTTTATCACTTTTTTTTACGTAAATTATTTACGTTTCGTTTAAGAGTACTTTTTTTAAATGCACGCGTTGTGTTGATTAACATTGTTGGTTAGAGGTATTGAAACTAGTGTGTCATCTGTTTCAGTTTGAATTTAATTTTAAAATTATTGAATTAACTGTCATGTTAATTACGTGATGGTGCATAAATATCATATATTAAATGTTAAACATTAACTCACTGTATCTCAGGTGTTCATACAATAACTATAACATAGTGATTCTTGATGTATTTCATATTATATGTTAGGGTAAAGTAATATTAAATGAGATGGTTTTCAAGTGACCAAACCTTTGCAATTGAACACGTAAAATAGTTTTATAATTAGTATCAAAACTCTATTCGTAAATAAGATAAGCGTTATAAAATTGTACACCCTTAAGAATCTGTGTTTTTTATCGTACAACTATAATGAAATTATAAATATATAAATATTAAATAAAATATTCTAGCGGTCAAATTCAGGAAAGAGGATTTATATCAATAGTTCAAATCATATAATATTTTAAAGTTATATTCTGAATGTTAACCATTTGTATTAATAAAATGTAGATTAGAAAAAAATTAAAATATATCAATATATTTCAGGTATAATCCACTCATTTTACATGAAAACGAAATTTATTTGAAAACTGAGTGAAAGCTAGAATACTTCAAAACTTTCACTTTTTATCTTTCAGTTTGATAAAGCCCCTTTTCTCTGCTTTACCTTTGACTTTGTTTTACCTTTTATTACCATCACTGCTCGTTGCTCTTTCTCAAGGTCATCATCACCAGATATATTCTTTAGCCTTCTTTTGACTAACACCCATCTTTAGAGCCACAACAATTGTAACCCACTTTCAAATATTATTGACAATAATTATCACATTATCTCGTAGAAATAATCATTTAAACACAAATAATTTAAACAACAACTATCGTTTTATTCTCTGTTGCTTGTTTCCTTCGCAGATGCAATATTTGCTTTTGATAAGTTATAGCAACATTTTCTAGATAATTTAAGATTTTTCCAAAATCCATTCTTCATAATTACTAATGCTAGTAAGTATTATAAATGTTATAAACATGCACTGTTATGGTGTGAACCCAGTTTACACTCTGGTTGAGTATAAATTATGATTAATTATACTTGTCATAAGTTATTATGTTAGGAAGATTTTATTTAAGGAATAACTTCTTTATTACATCCTTGACGGATTTCCAAAAATCAATATAGTGTGTAATAATTGTATATAAATTACACTGTATCCGTCATATATATTGCGGCTTTTCGCTCATTCCATTTCTCCTGGTCGGTTGGATATGACAAATTTAATGTGGTTGAAATATTATTATTACACGATCTTCTAACGTCTGAGACTTCCTAACGGACTGGATTAAGAATGCAGAGTTAGAAAATATAAGAGGCCACTATAATGTCTTATGAGAAGTATAATTAACTGTAATTACAACAAAGTTTATACATACTAAAAATTATCATAAGCACTACTCATAAACACTGTTTACTAACACCAAAACTAATACAAATGTTCTCCGTGAATCTGACAACTGTATAGAAGATCCCTTCAATCATGTTTACAAAAACTGTTGTAAACATACCACAACAATGTTTCGTCAGATTGAAAATTATAATAAAAGATATAGGTTTTCTACTGATAAACTACAGTACATATTTTCCACAACAATATATAATAATACAAGTAACTACTAAAGATTTTCTTTGCTACGGTATAAACAGATATAAATAAGCATTATAAACATTTTCCACTGTAATATTTACTAACATCAATCACAAATACACTCCATAATAGTTTATTATTTCAAACATCTATTATAAACATTATTCTACCATATATACTGGTAATATTTAGTATTATAAACGAAAATGAAGAAAACATATTTTTTTTTAAAATATTAGATGATTTTACTGTCACTGAAACACTTTAATTTTCTGTATGCTATGTTTTCTGACTTCAGTAAAGACATTTTAACCATTATTGTGTTATTACTAGATACCGTAAACGCATGTAACAAAATATACACAATAATATCGTGCTATTATAGAAGATCTCTTCAAGCATGTTTATATTATGAGGATTCAAGGCTCGGATTTTAACGTTGTAATTTTAAGTTTGGAAAATTTTAGATAAGCAATAATTCTAATATTTTAGAATTATTAAAAGTACAATTGTTTCTTCTGATATGTTGCTTAGGAGTGTACAGATATTAAATTAGAAATATTTTTAACTAAGTGAACGTTTGAGTTTTGAACTCACAAAATGTTATTTAGATTACAAACGTACTGAAGATAAGGTGATTATTTTCCAACGCATTTGATATGTATGGAAAAGTATTGAAAAACTACCCAATACAGGTAAAAATACTACTTAATTCCTACTGGTGAGTTAACGAACCCCTATTTCATTCATTATTAAGTTTATGGAAAATAACTGAATGAACCTTGTTGGTGTAAAGTGGGTGATTAGAAACCAGATAGACTGCTACAAGAGCTCGTTTTTCGAAAAATGTTGGTGGTTTGTTGCTTCTCTGAAGTATGTTAGCGTTTTATCTACATGTCATCTGGGATATTTGAAAACTCTTCTTAATTGTAGAAAATGATTATTGAAAAATACAAACATTAGTTATTAATTGCGGTGTTTCATACTACTTTTGTCAAGAAATGTATATACAGTTGTACGGATACATGATTGATTGTATGAAAACCTTTTCAAGCATTTTAACGTAAAGGCGAAGAGAGAAAGATCAGACTTAAATTGTTATCGTGAGATATTGAGTAAAACACCAAACATCCGTACACAACGTTATGTATATGCCAGAGCATTTAGGGATCGCATTTTTACTTGAATTCGTATTAAAAAACATGTAAATTGTTATTAAATGATAATATATGATCAAATGAAACAATGCTTTTATATAATTTGTAAAATATGGAGTTAAATGAGATTTGTAGTTATCCAAAAACATTGTGTGGTTTATTGAAGAAATCACAAACGTGAAAAACACATATTTTCATGACATCAGACGAAACATTGCATTATTTTTATAATTCCGAATTGTCGTTCGATGCTACAAGTGACGTCATAGATACGACATTATTAATGCTCCACCTCGTAAGAACTTAGACGATTTGAGATTGTCGTTCATTGTATGAATATTCTTGTCTTTTTTGCTCGCTGAAGCTAATTTTGTTCTTGTTCTGGGATTATCACAACTTGATGGTATTTCACTGCTTTCACAATTGTTCTTCATTTGATGCGCATGTTCATTTCTGTCGCTGAATTTCACGCGTTTCCGATATATCGAGTGAGACGAAGAGTTATTCGCATATTTGGATTTTTTGTGACTCTTGATTTAGAAAAATTCTGACTGAAGGTTTCGACTTCTGCTCCCACTCTGCCCCTATGGCACATCGTTTTATGTTTTTGCGTTTTTACGTTTAATGGACTTCTTATTGCCCTGGTTATCGAGTTCTGTTTGACTTTGTAGTTATTCAAGTCAGATTCTTGCTGTATGACAGTTTTTGGCATCAGATTTTTGTAGGGAATTTCAAGATTCAAAATTTGTTCAAACTCTGACAGCTGTGCAGAAGCCGCAGCATCACATACAAAAACGGGGTTGAATATTTCATGCACAGTGTTTACTTTGTTTGTATTACCATGCTCAACATTGGAATGAGCCTCATTACTTTGATTTGGAAAGGAGGATTACTCACATTTTGGGTGGGAAAGGAAATTTCAGTATTTATTTTAGAAATTGCAGAGGGTTCAGAATTCTGTAGAATAGTATTTGAGGGATTTATATTTTGTTCAAGAGATGGAGAAGTTGGTCGTGATTGATGACTTACGCTATCACGATGACCGTTTAGGAGTTTGAAGCCGACCGACTGCCAATTCGTGAGCCAAGGCTAGCTGTTGGAATAAATCTCCGAAAGGTTTACCTCCAGTGGATGTGATACTTTCTTTATTGTTCGATGAAGCTGACAGAACTTTTACTGAAGACTAAATCGTGAACAACGCAAGCTGGTTCAGAGCGACCCCTAAACCACTTCCACAGTCTATCGCAGCTCCCCTTTAGCTTTCGGAGTCATTTCTCCCGTCCACTAGAAATGGTTTCAAGCAGATGTAGAAAAGTGATAGTTAGTCCTGTACTTCTGTCTAAATTGTCCCGCTGACGTAGTTCTTGAATCAATTTTTACCAAGTCTCTCAAAAAATAAAATACAGCCAGTCATTTACTGTAGAACACTAGATGACTCACTCCAAAATAATTTACTGATCCTCCCATTCTTTGGTTTTCTGAAGTAATTTTCATTAATCTGTGTAATAATGTAAATCTGAATTGTTACATTAATTTTTCTGGAAATCATTAAACCACATTGAGTTGTGTTACTGATAAGTAGAAACAACTTCTCTGAGAAAAGAAAGACAACCAAATGAGTACAGGATAGCCAGTGGTAAGACGACAGCGTATGCAATTTCTTAACTTAGGTACAAATAATACAATACAGAAAAACAAAGAGCTATATTTACCAATGAATATTTCATTTGTCTCGACAATATTTCGAGAGATAACTTGTTTATTTAGGCAGTGTCTTTAAATATTTGTAAGCAGTGGAAAAACTGATTTTGTTAATTACAAGATAAATGTATGAAGTTTCTCTTTACTAATCTTTAAACACTTTTAATGAGATTGCATCAACTATTTAGTATTATTAACACCAACGTTAATATTTAAGAAGCTTTGGAACCATTGAAGTCGAAAAATTACGAAAATTCTAAAAGCAAAAAATTAATATACCTCAAATATTTTACTATAAGTATAATCTTAGTTTTAACTACAAGTTTAACAAAGTTAATTACCGACTTTATTTATTCTATCATTTTGCAAAATTATTTAAAATTTGTTTATCAGTACTTTTTTAAATGCACGCGTTGTATCGATCAGTATTGAAACTAGAAAGTCATTTATTTCAATTTGAGTTTAATTTTAAAATTGGCGAATTGACTGTTATGTTAATTACGTATTGGTGCATAATATTATGTATTAAGTGTTGACGTTTTACTCGTTATATCCCAAGACTTGATATATTAACTATAATACAATGAATGCTGATGTATTTCATATTATGTGTTAGTGTAAAATAATATTAAATGAGGTGATTTTTAAGTGACCAAAACTGTGTAATACAATATGTAAAATAGTTTTAAAATTAGTAACAAAACTCTGTTCGTAAATAAGGTAAGCATTATAAAATGTACACCCTAACCAAGTTGTGTTTTTAAACATGCAACTATAATGAAATTATAAATATTAAAAAAATTTTCTTGTGGGCAGGTTCAGAAAACAAGATTTGACTGGACATCGCATAATATTTTAAAGTTTTATTCTGAATGTTAACCATTTGTATTAATAAAATGTAGATTAGAAAGAAATTAAGAAATGTCAATATATTTCATGTATAATCCACTCATTTTACATGAAAACGAAATTTATTTTAAAATTGAGTAAAAACTAGAATACTCAAAAGTTTCACTACTGTTAATTTTACCTTCCAGTTTGATAAAGCCCCTTTTTATGCTTTGCCTTTGACTATGAGTTACTTTTTATTACCATCACTGCTTGTTGCTCTTTCTCAAGATTATCATCACGAGATATATTCTTTAGCCTTCTTTTGACTAACACACATCGCTAGGGCTACAATGATTTTAGCCCCCTGTTAAATACAATTGACAATAATAATAACATTTTCTAGTAGAAATAATTATTTGAACACAAATAATTTAAACAACAGCTGGAGTTTTGTCCTCTGTTGCTTCATTCCTTCACACGTTCAATATTTGCTCATGGTAAATTTAAGCAACATTTTCCAGATAATTTAAGATTTTTCCAATATCCATTCTTCATAATTACTAATACTAGTAAGTATTATAAATGTTATAAACATGCACTGTTATGGTGTGAACCCAGTTTACACTCTGGTTGAGTATAAATTATGATTAATTATACTTGTTATGTGATATTATGTTAGGAATATTTTATTTAAGCAGTAAATTCTTGATTACATCCTTCAAGAATTTCCTAAAATTGGAATAGTGTATAACAATAGTATATCAATTACACTATGCCCGTCACATATATTGCGGCGTTTCGCTCATATCATTTCTCCTGGTCGGTTGGATATGACAAATTTAATATGGTGGAAATATTATTATTATACACTCTTTTAATTTCTGAGATTTCCTAACGGATTGGATTAAGAATGCAGAGCTAGAAAATATAAGAGGCCACTATAATGCCTTATGAGAGCTATAATTAACTGTAATTACAACAAAGTTTATAATACTAAAAATTATCATAAGCATTATTAATAAACACTGTTTACTGATACTAAAACTATTACAAATGTTTTCCGTGTTTCTAACAACTATTAAGGAAGATCTCTTCAAGCATGTTTACAAAAACTGTTGTAAACGTATCCACAACTGTTTCGTCAGACTAAAAACTATTATAAAATATATAGGGTTTTTTCTGATAAACTACAGTACATATTTTCCATAACAATATTTAATAATACAAGTAACTACTAAAGATTTTCTTTGCTACGGTATATACAGATATAAATAAGCATTATAAAATTTCCATCAAAATATTTACTTATATAATTCACAAATACTCACCATAACAGTTTATTATTCTCAATAGCTTTTATAAACCTTCTTCTGATAATAATAAGTATTATAAAGGAAAACGAAAGAAATATATTTTGTGACTATTTGATAATTCCAGCAACATCAACAAATTTCCTCAAAAAACCGTGGAAAAAATTGTACGCATACACCTAGACCAACAACAAACAAACAACAATAAATTCCAAGATACAAAAAACCACAAAACTTTACACTGCTGCATACCATATTTTCATGACATCAGCCAAAAAGTAATCAACATTTGGAAAAAAAACTTGTAACAAAACACAGTTTTTCAGTAAACATCACATTTATTGAAAAAACATGTACAAAACTAAAGTGCATACTATGTAAAGACAACACTGACAAACACAACACCAACATAATCTATAAAATACAAAACAACAACTGTCACGACTTCTACAATAGAGAAATAAGAAGAAGAAAAGAAACTAGATTCAAAGAACACAAAATAACACCTTCACACATTCCTGAACACTGCAAATCAAATAAGCACAACATAATCATAGAACCAGATATTGGGTAGGGAAACAAATATAAAAAAAAACACGCAAAATCAAAGAAGTCCTAACATCTACCTGCAACGTCCCCTACAATCTCGTACCTGTTTATACTCTCGTACCAAGGACATGTCTCCATAAACTGTTACCTTCAAACTCTCTCTTTCTTAACCTGAAAAATGACCTAGAAAGATCGAAACGTTGTTATCTCCTCAGTAAGTGTTAATACGTATAGTAGCCATTCTGAGATACATTTGATAATTTTTCTGTCACTAAAACATTTTTATTATTTGTTTGCTATGTTTTCTGAAAAAAGTAAAGACATTTTAACCATTATTGTGTTATTATTAGATACCATAAACTCATATAACAAGATATACACGTCTATATGGTACTTTAATACAGATGATTGAAGCATGGCTCTATTGTATTCGTTCTTTTCTCTTTTTATCTAGTGTGCGAGTTGTGAAAATTTAATATTCCCTTTCACTGAAGAAGTCATTTAGTTATTAAATCAAAGTATTTAGTGAAATTTACCTGTTTGTCAATTTTTCATTTAACAGTTGTTGGTCATTTATCAATATGATGACATCTCATTTACACTGTTCCGGGACACTCACCTACCCGATGAAACCTTATTAAAACTTTTCCAGCACAGTTGTTTGCTTGATAATGCCTCATTCAAACTGTTTCGGGACATTCACTTGCTTGATGAAACTTCGTTCAAAATGACTTTTCCACGGCACTTACATGTATATACTATATGAAACCTCATTAAAACTGTTCCAGGATACTTATATACTTTGTAACGCCTCATGCAAAATGTTTAGGTACATTACCTGTTCAGTGAAACTTTATTTAAACTTTTTTGGAACAATTACGAGCTTGGCAAAACCTCATTAAAACTGTTCTGAATATGGGGAAACCTAATTAAATATCTCCCAGACCACTTACATGATGGAACCTCATTCAAACTGTTCCGTGACACATGCATCTTGATGAAACATAATTAGAACTGTCCCCGGGACATTTATGAGTTTGATGAAACCTCATTAAAACTTTCTTACACAATGATATATCATTGAAAATCTTAACTATTTGAAGAATTCTCGTTCAGATTGGTTTATCACTTCGCAGCACGTATTTCCCACCACAGCAATCAGCATGTTAAGCATTAGGATACGCATGATAACCATAAAATGACGAAGACAAACCACGTTAACAATCATTGAGATCTGTATTTATCTTCTAAAACAAAGAATTTCTTATCGTGTTTAGAAATATTAAAATAACAATTAGTTTTGTACCTTTACTTTACTTCAATTTTAAAAATATTTATAGGGAGTTTCATTATTATCTTTCAATAGATAAAGTCGGTCGTTTTAATAATAACAATAATGTCCTTTGTAAGGTTTTGTTAGCTGTACAATAAACTAAACAAATTTTAGAATAAAATGAGAAATCTTCTGACGATATGACTTTGAAATTTTGTATCCTAAACTATCAAGTGTGGCTTTAATAATAAATACATAAAAATATAATGTGTGAGGGTTGATCTCTTGATGAACTGCAATATTGTTTCCTTGAAGTAACGTTTGATTGCTTGTTTTGTTGTTGTTTTTGGAGTAGTAAAGACAATGAAGGTAATTAAAACTGCTTTAAAATGTATCTCAGAACATCTGGAATGGGAGATAATAATTTTACTGATAAAGAAAAGATTGGTTTGTTTTGAATTTTGCGTAAAGCTACACGAGGGCTGTCTGCGCAATACTTCCGTAATTTTGTAATGTAAAGCTCGAGTGTCACTACCTGCAGCACCAATTAAACATCAAACGTGCAATTCTTTCAATTCAAAGTTTATCTAATATTTGAAGGAAAAATATCTCTCTATTTAGAAACAACAGGGTAGTGGAAATACTTTATTTAGAATGGCTGTGATAACCCGCAAGCAGAGAAATGTCAGTACATCATTTACAATAGCTGTAACAATACCTCAGATATGCACCTTACTTCTAATTTTAATATAATCACAACATTCACTCCAGATTATTGGGCTAATGATATTAGAATTAGGGTGGAGGAGAATTATCAATGAGGGAAGAATTTCAAAAGAATAAATGTAGTTAGTTATTAATTATTCTATATATAGTTTGCTTAGTATATTTATTGTTTGTTTTTATTCTAGGATAGTCTGATGTATATTTTAGCTATGATATAATATCTGACATCTTAATTTAATACTTTTTTGTCTTTTGTTCGAACTCTGATGAGAGAGCTGTTTCGAAAACTTATTGGAATTGATATAAGGAAATGGTTGAGAAGCCCTGTTTTCGCTAATGTCATATGTTGCCATCTAGTGTCTCAGATTAGTAGTTCTAAATTTTTGAGTTTCAGGTTTTCCTTGTATCTGTCCCACAAAGAAGTGATTGTTAATAGAAAATGTATTTATCAAACACTTAATAATTTTAAATATTTTAAACCCATTTTTAAACTAAATCAGTTGTACGCACTACTTTTTAGCTAAAAGAAAATGTTGTACCATTTTAAATAAACAATGTAAAGTTATTTAAATTAAGAAGGAAAGGATGACACTAGTGCAAGTTATATTTATACAAAAGAAAGAGAGAGAAAACAATTATTTAATTAATAATCTTATAAAATCCTGAACACCATGTATAATAATGTTTAAAATTGTAGTAAAAGTCGATAAAATTTACAGCTAAGAAAAATAGTTATATTCAGATTTTGTTTTATTTCACAAGCTTTGCATTGGCATTTGTTATAAGCTTTTAAAAGTAATTACATATATTTGCTAATATATAATATAAAAAAGCTTATAACAAGGATTTTACTTATTTCAAATTAGGCTGGTAGTGATTTTTCTTCTGAGTTGTTGATCAATATGATCCTTGTAAAAGATGTGAGTAGAACTAATGTTTCAGAAAATGTGGGAATTATAGGCAAACACAAATCGATATATAATACTGTGTTAATCACTGTAATATATAATATATATGTGCATATTTTAGCTGTAATTAAAAAATAAACGTCGAAGCTGGAGTAAAAGCAAACAAACCTTGAGACCTTGACTGCTTGATTGTTATTTACTTTAAAATATTTGCTTCTTTGTTGTCTCAACTTAAAGCTAAACAGTGGATTATTTTTCATCTGTCCATTGTGAAGGCTGAAGGCTTGGATTTTAACATTGTAATTTTAAGTTTGGAAAATTTTGTGATAAGCAATAATTCTAATATTTTAGAATTATTAAAAGTACAATTGTTTCTTCTGATATGTTGCTTAGAGTGTACAGATATTAAATTAGAAATATTGTTAACTAAGTGAACGTTTGAGTTTTGTACTCACAAAATGTTATTTATATTACAAACGTACTGAAGATAAGGTGAGTATTTTCCAACGCATTTGATATGTATGGAAAAGTATTGAAAAACTACCCAATACAGGTAAAAATACTACTTAATCCCTACTGGTGAGTTAACGAACATTTTACATTTATTATCAAGTTTATGGAGAATAACTGAATGAACCTTGTTGGTGTAAAGTGGGGGCTTAGAAACCAGATAGACTGCTACAAGAGCTCGTGTTCCCAAAATGTTGGTGGTTTTTTGCTTCTCTGAAGTACGAGGTCTGTTAAAAAATACGCGGACTGACGTCATAAAACAAAATGTACTTTATTTAGAAGTTACAGGTCTGGGACTCCTTCAAAGTACTCTCCTCCCCAACACACACACTTATCCCAACGGTGTTTCCACTTGTTGAAACAGTCCTGGTACGCTTCTTTTGTAATGTCCTCCAGCTCCTTCGTTGCATTTGCCTTAATCTCGGAAATCGTCTCAAATCTTTTTCCTTTCAAGGGTCTTTTGAGTTTGGGGAACAAGAAAAAATCGTAAGGAGCAAGGTCAGGTGAGTAGGGGGGTGGGGAAGAACAGTGATCGAGTGTTTGGCCAAAAACTCTCGAGTTATGAGGGCTGAATTTTGTAGCAACGCGGTGCATCTTCAATTGTTTCGGTCAAAATCTCGTAAGAAGATCCAACTGATATCCCACACTCTTCAGCAAGCTCCTGACAGTCAGACGTCGATTTGCCCGCACCAGGGTGTTGATTTTGTCGACGTGTGGGTCGTCAGTTGACGTGGAAGGGCGTCCAGGACGCTCATCATCTTCAATGGATTGTCGACCATCCTTAAAACGTTCATGCTACTTGAAACATGCCGTACGCTTCATAGCAACATCACTGTAAGCCGTGTTAAGCATAGCAAAAGTTTCAGTCGTAGAGTTTCCAAATTTAACACTAAATTCCACAGCAAGTCGTTGCTCCTTCAGGTCATTCATTCTGAAATCCGCCAAACGAAAATATCGCACTTCACTTTAAACCGCGTAGCTAATACACAAATGAAGATATCTGCAATCGGGAAATGGCGTCGTAATCAGCTGATCTGTGCGAACCTAGCGACACCAAGCGGATTCCCCTGGAACCAACTGGAGCCGCGCAATTCAAACAGTCCGCGTATTTTTTGAACAGCCCTCGTATATTATAGATTTTTAATACATTTCGTTTGGGATATTTGAAATTTTTTCTCAATTGTAGAAAATTGTTATTGAAAATTACAAAATTTGGTTATTAATTACGGTGTTTCATACTACTTTTGTCAAGCAATGTATATATAGTTATACGGATACATAATTGATTGCATGAAAACCTTTACAAGCATTTTAAGGGAAAGGAAAAAGAGAAAGATTCGAATTAAAATGTTATCGTGAGATCTTAAGTTAAACACCGAACATTCGAACACAACATTATGTATTCTTTAGAGCACTTAGCGACCGTAGTTTTACTTGAATTCATATTATAAAACATGTAAATTTGATACATAAATGATAATATATGTTCAAATGAAACAATGCTTTCACATAATTTATAAAATATGGAGTTAAATGAGATTTGTAGTAATCCAAAAACATTGTATGGTTTATTGAGGAAATCACAAGCTGGAAGAACACATATTTGCATGACACCAGACGAAAATTTTCATTTTTTTTATAGTTCCGTGTCGTCATTCCATGCTAAAAGTGACGTCATAGCTACGACATTTTTAGTGCTCCACCTCTTAAGCTCTTAGAGGGTTTGAGATTATCGTTCACTGTATGAATATTCGTGTCTTGTTCTGCTCGATAAAGCTGATTTCATTCTTCTTCTGGGATTATTACAACCAGATGATGTTTCATTGGTTTTACTACAGTTCTTCATTTGATTCGCATGCTTATTTTTTTGTCGCTGATTTTCACGTGTTTTCGAGATCTCGAGTGAAACGTTTAGTTATCGGCAGATCTGATTTTTTTGTGATATCTGGATTTAGAAAATCTATGACTACAAGTTTCGACTTCTTCTCCCACTGTGCCCCTAGAACACATCTTTTTATGTTTCTTGCGTCTCTTACGTTTAATAGACTTCTTATTTCTTTGTTTCTCGAGTTCTGTTTGACTCTGTGTGCTATCAAAGTCAGATTGTTGCTGTATGACAATTTTGGCATCAGATTTTTTGTGAGGAAGCTCAAAATTGAATGTTGTTCCATCTCTGACGGCTGTGCAAAAGTCTTAGCATCACACACAAAAGCAGGATTGTCTATTCCATTTACAGTGTTTAATCTGGTTGTATTACCATACTCAATTTTGAAATGAGCCTTATTACTTTGATTTGGAATGGATGATTGTTTATTTTGTTGGGTGGGAAAGGAAACTTCAATATTTATTTTAGAAACTGTAAAAGGTTCCGTATCTTGCACTTGAGAGATAGGTACTTTGTTCAGGAGATGGAGAAATTGGTCGTGATTGAGAACTTACGCTATGATGATGATCCCCTGTAGGAGTTTGAGTCCGATCGACTTCCAAGTCATGAGCTTAGGCTAACTGCTGCAATAAATCTCTGAAAAGTTTTTCTCCAGTAGTTGTGCCACTTTCTTTATCGCTCAGTGAAACTGACTGTAGTGTAACTGAACTTTCACTGAAGTCATAGTCGTGACCAAATACATGCCTGTTTAGAGCTACCCTAACTATTTCCAGAGTCTATCGCAGCTGCCCTTTCAATGTCGGAGTCATCACTCCCGTTCACTGGAAATAGTTTGTACGAAGATGTTGAAAACTAATGGTTAGTCTTGTACTTCTGTCTAAATTGTTTCGCTGTACCAAGATACTGAAGTAGTTCCTGAATCATTACTTTACTAAATCTCTCAAAAATAAAATACATCCAGCCATTAATTGTTGAACACTAGAAGTCTCACTTCGGAATAAATTACTTATTCTCACATTCTGTGGCTTTCTAAAGTAATTTTCATTAATCTGTGTTGTAATGTAAATCTGAAATTACATGGAATTTTCTAGTAATCATAAAATGAGAGTGAGTAGTGTTACTAAAAAATAGAAACAACTTCTCTGAGAAAAGAAAGATAAACAAACGAATACAGGATAGCCAGTAGAAGACGACTGAGTATGCAGTTTCTTAACATAGATGCAAATAAACAAAGGTGCAAACAATACAATACTGTAAAGCATGAAGCTATATTTGCTAAAAAATATTTCATTTCTCTTGACGATATTTCGAGAGATAACTTGCTTATTTAGGGCGTGTTTTTAAAATGTTTGTAAGCAATGCAAAAACTGATTTTATTAATTACAAATGAAATCTATGAGTGTTTTTCACTAATCCTTAAACACTTTTAATGAGATTGTATCAACTATTTAGTGTTATTTGGATTTGACAAAATTGTAAAAAGGAACAGAAACGTAAAAAGTTTTGGAACTAAAATTCTAAGAGTAAAAAATTAATATACCTTAAATATTTCACTATAAGTATAATCTTAGTTTTAACTACGAGCTTAACAAAGTTATTTAATGGCTTTATTTATTCCATCATTTTACAAAATTATTGAAAATTCGTTTATCAGTACTTTTTAAATGTACACGTTGTATCGATCAGTATTGTTGTTTAGAGGTATTGAAACTAGAGTGTCATTTATTTCAGTTTGAGTTTAATTTTAAAATTGGCGAATTGACTCTTATGTTAATTACGTATTGGTGCATATTATTATATAATAAGTTTTGATGTTTTACTCGTTATATCCCAAGACTTGATATATTAACTATAACTCAATGAGTGTTGATGTATTTCATATTATATATTAGCGTGAAATAATATTAACTGAGGTGGTTTTAAATGACCAAAACTGTGAAATTCAATATATAAAGTGTGATGAAATTTTAAGTACATTAATATTAAATAAAATTTTCTAGTTGGGTAAGTTCACAAAACAGGACTTATGTCAGTAGTTCACATCGCATAATATTTTAAAATTTTATTCTGTATGTTAACCATTTGTCTTAATAAAAGGCAGATTAGAAAGAAATTAAGAAATATCAAAATATTTAATGTATATTTATATTTAATTATAGTTGTCATAAGATATTATGTTATAAATATTATATTAAAGCAATGAGTTCCTGATTAAATCCATAAGTGATTTTGAAAAATCAGGATAGTGTGTAATAATGGTATTTACACCCCAATACATCTTCCACATCTATTGCGGCGTTTCGTTCATTCCATTCCTTCAGGTCGATTGGATATGTGAAATTAAATATGGTTGAAATACTATCCTTATACATTATTCTAATTTATGTGACTCCCTAAGAGACTGGATTAAGAATGCAGAGTTAGAAAATGTAAGAGACGACTATAATGCATTATGAGAAGTATAATTAACTGTAATTACAACAAAGTTTATACATACTAAAATTATCATAGGCACTATTCATAAACACTGTTTATTGTTACCGAAACTATTACAAATGTTCTCCGTGAATCTAACAACCATTATAGATCTCTTCATGCATGTTTACAGAACTGTTGTAAAAGTATCCACAAGAATGTTTCGTCAGGCTAAAAACTATTCTAAAAGTTATAAGTTTTCTTCTTATAAACAATAAATAAATTTTTTTACACAACAAGATTTAATAATACAAGTAACTACTAAAGATTTTCTTTGCTACGTTATATACAGATATAAATAAGCATTATAAACATTTTCCACTTTAATATTTACTAACATCAATCACAAATACACTCCATAATAGTTTATTATTTCTAATAGTTATTATAAACATTATTCTACCATATATACTGGTAAAATAAGTATTATAAACGAAAACATATTTTTAAATGTTTGATGGTTTTACTGTCACTAAAACATTTTAATTTTCTGTATACTATGTTTTCTGACTTAAAAAAAACTTTTAACCATTATTTTGTCATTAATAGATACTGTAAACTTATATAAGATGATATACACATCTATATGGTGGTTGAATGACGAGAACTGAAGCATGGTTCTATTGTATCCATTCTTTCTTTCTAGTGTGCGAGTTGGAAAAATTCAATATTCACTTTTATTGAAGACGTCATTAGTTTTGCATCAATGTATTCAGTGAAATTTACCTGTTTGACAAATTTTCATTGGAACAGTTGTTGGTCATTTATCAATAAGATGACATCTCATTTACACTGTTTCGAGACACTCACCTACCCGATGAAACCATATTTAAACTTTTCCAGCACATTGATCTGCTTGATAATGCCTCATTCAGTCTGTTTCGTGACATTCACTTGCTTGATGAAACTTCGTTCAAAATGACTCTTCCACGGCACTTACATGTATATACTATATGAAACCTCATTAAAACTGTTCCAGGATACTTATATACTTTGTAACGCCTCATGCAAAATGTTTAGGTACATTACCTGTTCAGTGAAACTTTATTTAAACTTTTTTGGAACAATTACGAGCTTGGCAAAACCTCATTAAAACTGTTCTGAATATGGGAAACCTAATTAAATATCTCCCAGACCACTTACATGATGGAACCTCATTCAAACTGTTCCGTGACACATGCATCTTGATGAAACATAATTAGAACTGTCACCGGGACATTTATGAGTTTGATGAAACCTCATTAAAACTTTCTTACACAATGATATATCATTGAAAATCTTAACTATTTGAAGAATTCTCGTTCAGATTGGTTTATCACTTCGCAGCACGTATTTCCCACCACAGCAATCAGCATGTTAAGCATTAGGATACGCATGATAACCATAAAAATGACGAAGACAAACCACGTTAACAATCATTGAGATCTGTATTTATCTTCTAAAACAAAGAATTTCTTATCGTGTTTAGAAATATTAAAATAACAATTAGTTTTGTACCTTTACTTTACTTCAATTTTAAAATATTTATAGGGAGTTTCATTATTATCTTTCAATAGATAAAGTCGGTCGTTTTAATAATAACAATAATGTCCTTTGTAAGGTTTTGTTAGCTGTACAATAAACTAAACAAATTTTTAGAATAAAATGAGAAATCTTCTGACGATATGACTTTGAAATTTTGTATCCTAAACTATCAAGTGTGGCTTTAATAATAAATACATAAAAATATAATGTGTGAGGGTTGATCTCTTAAAGAACTGCAATATTGTTTCCTTGAAGTAACGTTTGATTGCTTGTTTTGTTGTTGTTTTTTGGAGTAGTAAAGACAATGAAGGTAATTAAAACTGCTTTAAAAATGTATCTCAGAACATCTGGAATGGGAGATAATAATTTTACTGATAAAGAAAAGATTGGTTTGTTTTGAATTTTGCGTAAAGCTACACGAGGGCTGTCTGCGCAATACTTCCGTAATTTTGTAATGTAAAGCTCGAGTGTCACTACCTGCAGCACCAATTAAACATCAAACGTGCAATTCTTTCAATTCAAAGTTTATCTAATATTTGAAGGAAAAATATCTCTCTATTTAGAAACAACAGGGTAGTGGAAATACTTTATTTAGAATGGCTGTGATAACCCGCAAGCAGAGAAATGTCAGTACATCATTTACAATAGCTGTAACAATACCTCAGATATGCACCTTACTTCTAATTTTAATATAATCACAACATTCACTCCAGATTATTGGGCTAATGATATTAGAATTAGGGTGGAGGAGAATTATCAATGAGGGAAGAATTTCAAAAGAATAAATGTAGTTAGTTATTAATTATTCTATATATAGTTTGCTTAGTATATTTATTGTTTGTTTTTATTCTAGGATAGTCTGATGTATATTTTAGCTATGATATAATATCTGACATCTTAATTTAATACTTTTTGTCTTTTGTTCGAACTCTGATGAGAGAGCTGTTTCGAAAACTTATTGGAATTGATATAAGGAAATGGTTGAGAAGCCCTGTTTTCGCTAATGTCATATGTTGCCATCTAGTGTCTCAGATTAGTAGTTCTAAATTTTTGAGTTTCAGGTTTTCCTTGTATCTGTCCCACAAAGAAGTGATTGTTAATAGAAAATGTATTTATCAAACACTTAATAATTTTAAATATTTTAAACCCATTTTTAAACTAAATCAGTTGTACGTACTACTTTTTAGCTAAAAGAAAATGTTGTACCATTTTAAATTAACAATGTAAAGTTATTTAAATTAAGAAGGAAAGGATGACACTAGTGCAAGTTATATTTATACAAAAAGAAAGAGAGAGAAAACAATTATTTAATTAATAATCTTATAAAAATCCTGAACACCATGTATAATAATGTTTAAAAATTGTAGTAAAAGTCGATAAAATTTACAGCTAAGAAAAATAGTTATATTCAGATTTTGTTTTATTTCACAAGCTTTGCATTGGCATTTGTTATAAGCTTTTAAAAGTAATTACATATATTTGCTAATATATAATATAAAAAGCTTATAACAAGGATTTTTTACTTATTTCAAATTAGGCTGGTAGTGATTTTTCTTCTGAGTTGTTGATCAATATGATCCTTGTAAAAGATGTGAGTAGAACTAATGTTTCAGAAAATGTGGGAATTATAGGCAAACACAAATCGATATATAATACTGTGTTAATCACTGTAATATATAATATATATGTGCATATTTTAGCTGTAATTAAAAAATAAACGTCGAAGCTGGAGTAAAAGCAAACAAACCTTGAGACCTTGACTGCTTGATTGTTATTTACTTTAAAATATTTGCTTCTTTGTTGTCTCAACTTAAAGCTAAACAGTGGATTATTTTTCATCTGTCCATTGTGAAGGCTGAAGGCTTGGATTTTAACATTGTAATTTTAAGTTTGGAAAATTTTGTGATAAGCAATAATTCTAATATTTTAGAATTATTAAAAGTACAATTGTTTCTTCTGATATGTTGCTTAGGAGTGTACAGATATTAAATTAGAAATATTTTTAACTAAGTGAACGTTTGAGTTTTGTACTCACAAAATGTTATTTATATTACAAACGTACTGAAGATAAGGTGAGTATTTTCCAACGCATTTGATATGTATGGAAAAGTATTGAAAAACTACCCAATACAGGTAAAAATACTACTTAATCCCTACTGGTGAGTTAACGAACATTTTACATTTATTATCAAGTTTATGGAGAATAACTGAATGAACCTTGTTGGTGTAAAGTGGGGGCTTAGAAACCAGATAGACTGCTACAAGAGCTCGTGTTCCCAAAAATGTTGGTGGTTTTTTTGCTTCTCTGAAGTACGAGGTCTGTTAAAAAAATACGCGGACTGACGTCATAAAACAAAATGTACTTTATTTAGAAGTTACAGGTCTGGGACTCCTTCAAAGTACTCTCCTCCCCAACACACACACTTATCCCAACGGTGTTTCCACTTGTTGAAACAGTCCTGGTACGCTTCTTTTGTAATGTCCTCCAGCTCCTTCGTTGCATTTGCCTTAATCTCGGAAATCGTCTCAAATCTTTTTCCTTTCAAGGGTCTTTTGAGTTTGGGGAACAAGAAAAAATCGTAAGGAGCAAGGTCAGGTGAGTAGGGGGGTGGGGAAGAACAGTGATCGAGTGTTTGGCCAAAAACTCTCGAGTTATGAGGGCTGAATTTTGTAGCAACGCGGTGCATCTTCAATTTTTCGGTCAAAATCTCGTAAGAAGATCCAACTGATATCCCACACTCTTCAGCAAGCTCCCTGACAGTCAGACGTCGATTTGCCCGCACCAGGGTGTTGATTTTGTCGACGTGTGGGTCGTCAGTTGACGTGGAAGGGCGTCCAGGACGCTCATCATCTTCAATGGATTGTCGACCATCCTTAAAACGTTCATGCTACTTGAAACATGCCGTACGCTTCATAGCAACATCACTGTAAGCCGTGTTAAGCATAGCAAAAGTTTCAGTCGTAGAGTTTCCAAATTTAACACTAAATTCCACAGCAAGTCGTTGCTCCTTCAGGTCATTCATTCTGAAATCCGCCAAACGAAAATATCGCACTTCACTTTAAACCGCGTAGCTAATACACAAATGAAGATATCTGCAATCGGGAAATGGCGTCGTAATCAGCTGATCTGTGCGAACCTAGCGACACCAAGCGGATTCCCCTGGAACCAACTGGAGCCGCGCAATTCAAACAGTCCGCGTATTTTTTGAACAGCCCTCGTATATTATAGATTTTTAATACATTTCGTTTGGGATATTTGAAATTTTTTCTCAATTGTAGAAAATTGTTATTGAAAATTACAAAATTTGGTTATTAATTACGGTGTTTCATACTACTTTTGTCAAGCAATGTATATATAGTTATACGGATACATAATTGATTGCATGAAAACCTTTACAAGCATTTTAAGGGAAAGGAAAAGAGAAAGATTCGAATTAAAATGTTATCGTGAGATCTTAAGTTAAACACCGAACATTCGAACACAACATTATGTATTCTTTAGAGCACTTAGCGACCGTAGTTTTACTTGAATTCATATTATAAAACATGTAAATTTGATACATAAATGATAATATATGTTCAAATGAAACAATGCTTTCACATAATTTATAAAATATGGAGTTAAATGAGATTTGTAGTAATCCAAAACATTGTATGGTTTATTGAGGAAATCACAAGCTGGAAGAACACATATTTGCATGACACCAGACGAAAATTTTCATTTTTTTATAGTTCCGTGTCGTCATTCCATGCTAAAAGTGACGTCATAGCTACGACATTTTAGTGCTCCACCTCTTAAGCTCTTAGAGGGTTTGAGATTATCGTTCACTGTATGAATATTCGTGTCTTGTTCTGCTCGATAAAGCTGATTTCATTCTTCTTCTGGGATTATTACAACCAGATGATGTTTCATTGGTTTTACTACAGTTCTTCATTTGATTCGCATGCTTATTTTTTTGTCGCTGATTTTCACGTGTTTTCGAGATCTCGAGTGAAACGTTTAGTTATCGGCAGATCTGATTTTTTTGTGATATCTGGATTTAGAAAATCTATGACTACAAGTTTCGACTTCTTCTCCCACTGTGCCCCTAGAACACATCTTTTTTATGTTTCTTGCGTCTCTTACGTTTAATAGACTTCTTATTTCTTTGTTTCTCGAGTTCTGTTTGACTCTGTGTGCTATCAAAGTCAGATTGTTGCTGTATGACAATTTTTGGCATCAGATTTTTGTGAGGAAGCTCAAAATTGAATGTTGTTCCATCTCTGACGGCTGTGCAAAAGTCTTAGCATCACACACAAAAGCAGGATTGTCTATTCCATTTACAGTGTTTAATCTGGTTGTATTACCATACTCAATTTTGAAATGAGCCTTATTACTTTGATTTGGAATGGATGATTGTTTATTTTGTTGGGTGGGAAAGGAAACTTCAATATTTATTTTAGAAACTGTAAAAAGGTTCCGTATCTTGCACTTGAGAGATAGGTACTTTGTTCAGGAGATGGAGAAATTGGTCGTGATTGAGAACTTACGCTATGATGATGATCCCCTGTAGGAGTTTGAGTCCGATCGACTTCCAAGTCATGAGCTTAGGCTAACTGCTGCAATAAATCTCTGAAAAGTTTTTCTCCAGTAGTTGTGCCACTTTCTTTATCGCTCAGTGAAACTGACTGTAGTGTAACTGAACTTTCACTGAAGTCATAGTCGTGACCAAATACATGCCTGTTTAGAGCTACTCTAACTATTTCCAGAGTCTATCGCAGCTGCCCTTTCAATGTCGGAGTCATCACTCCCGTTCACTGGAAATAGTTTGTACGAAGATGTTGAAAACTAATGGTTAGTCTTGTACTTCTGTCTAAATTGTTTCGCTGTACCAAGATACTGAAGTAGTTCCTGAATCATTACTTTACTAAATCTCTCAAAAATAAAATACATCCAGCCATTAATTGTTGAACACTAGAAGTCTCACTTCGGAATAAATTACTTATTCTCACATTCTGTGGCTTTCTAAAGTAATTTTCATTAATCTGTGTTGTAATGTAAATCTGAAATTACATGGAATTTTCTAGTAATCATAAAATGAGAGTGAGTAGTGTTACTAAAAATAGAAACAACTTCTCTGAGAAAAGAAAGATAAACAAACGAATACAGGATAGCCAGTAGAAGACGACTGAGTATGCAGTTTCTTAACATAGATGCAAATAAACAAAGGTGCAAACAATACAATACTGTAAAGCATGAAGCTATATTTGCTAAAAAATATTTCATTTCTCTTGACGATATTTCGAGAGATAACTTGCTTATTTAGGGCGTGTTTTAAAATGTTTGTAAGCAATGCAAAAACTGATTTTATTAATTACAAATGAAATCTATGAGGGTTTTTCACTAATCCTTAAACACTTTTAATGAGATTGTATCAACTATTTAGTGTTATTTGGATTTGACAAAATTGTAAAAAGGAACAGAAACGTAAAAAGTTTTGGAACTAAAATTCTAAGAGTAAAAAATTAATATACCTTAAATATTTCACTATAAGTATAATCTTAGTTTTTAACTACGAGCTTAACAAAGTTATTTAATGGCTTTATTTATTCCATCATTTTACAAAATTATTGAAAATTCGTTTATCAGTACTTTTTTAAATGTACACGTTGTATCGATCAGTATTGTTGTTTAGAGGTATTGAAACTAGAGTGTCATTTATTTCAGTTTGAGTTTAATTTTAAAATTGGCGAATTGACTCTTATGTTAATTACGTATTGGTGCATATTATTATATAATAAGTTTTGATGTTTTACTCGTTATATCCCAAGACTTGATATATTAACTATAACTCAATGAGTGTTGATGTATTTCATATTATATATTAGCGTGAAATAATATTAACTGAGGTGGTTTTAAATGACCAAAACTGTGAAATTCAATATATAAAGTGTGATGAAATTTTAAGTACATTAATATTAAATAAAATTTTCTAGTTGGGTAAGTTCACAAAACAGGACTTATGTCAGTAGTTCACATCGCATAATATTTTAAAATTTTATTCTGTATGTTAACCATTTGTCTTAATAAAAGGCAGATTAGAAAGAAATTAAGAAATATCAAAATATTTAATGTATATTTATATTTAATTATAGTTGTCATAAGATATTATGTTATAAATATTATATTAAAGCAATGAGTTCCTGATTAAATCCATAAGTGATTTTGAAAAATCAGGATAGTGTGTAATAATGGTATTTACACCCCAATACATCTTCCACATCTATTGCGGCGTTTCGTTCATTCCATTCCTTCAGGTCGATTGGATATGTGAAATTAAATATGGTTGAAATACTATCCTTATACATTATTCTAATTTATGTGACTCCCTAAGAGACTGGATTAAGAATGCAGAGTTAGAAAATGTAAGAGACGACTATAATGCATTATGAGAAGTATAATTAACTGTAATTACAACAAAGTTTATACATACTAAAAATTATCATAGGCACTATTCATAAACACTGTTTATTGTTACCGAAACTATTACAAATGTTCTCCGTGAATCTAACAACCATTATAGATCTCTTCATGCATGTTTACAGAACTGTTGTAAAAGTATCCACAAGAATGTTTCGTCAGGCTAAAAACTATTCTAAAAGTTATAAGTTTTCTTCTTATAAACAATAAATAAATTTTTTTACACAACAAGATTTAATAATACAAGTAACTACTAAAGATTTTCTTTGCTACGTTATATACAGATATAAATAAGCATTATAAACATTTTCCACTTTAATATTTACTAACATCAATCACAAATACACTCCATAATAGTTTATTATTTCTAATAGTTATTATAAACATTATTCTACCATATATACTGGTAAAATAAGTATTATAAACGAAAACATATTTTTAAATGTTTGATGGTTTTACTGTCACTAAAACATTTTAATTTTCTGTATACTATGTTTTCTGACTTAAAAAAAACTTTTAACCATTATTTTGTCATTAATAGATACTGTAAACTTATATAAGATGATATACACATCTATATGGTGGTTGAATGACGAGAACTGAAGCATGGTTCTATTGTATCCATTCTTTCTTTCTAGTGTGCGAGTTGGAAAAATTCAATATTCACTTTTATTGAAGACGTCATTAGTTTTGCATCAATGTATTCAGTGAAATTTACCTGTTTGACAAATTTTCATTGGAACAGTTGTTGGTCATTTATCAATAAGATGACATCTCATTTACACTGTTTCGAGACACTCACCTACCCGATGAAACCATATTTAAACTTTTCCAGCACATTGATCTGCTTGATAATGCCTCATTCAGTCTGTTTCGTGACATTCACTTGCTTGATGAAACTTCGTTCAAAATGACTCTTCCACGGCACTTACATGTATATACTATATGAAACCTCATTAAAACTGTTCCAGGATACTTATATACTTTGTAACGCCTCATGCAAAATGTTTAGGTACATTACCTGTTCAGTGAAACTTTATTTAAACTTTTTTGGAACAATTACGAGCTTGGCAAAACCTCATTAAAACTGTTCTGAATATGGGGAAACCTAATTAAATATCTCCCAGACCACTTACATGATGGAACCTCATTCAAACTGTTCCGTGACACATGCATCTTGATGAAACATAATTAGAACTGTCACCGGGACATTTATGAGTTTGATGAAACCTCATTAAAACTTTCTTACACAATGATATATCATTGAAAATCTTAACTATTTGAAGAATTCTCGTTCAGATTGGTTTATCACTTCGCAGCACGTATTTCCCACCACAGCAATCAGCATGTTAAGCATTAGGATACGCATGATAACCATAAAATGACGAAGACAAACCACGTTAACAATCATTGAGATCTGTATTTATCTTCTAAAACAAAGAATTTCTTATCGTGTTTAGAAATATTAAAATAACAATTAGTTTTGTACCTTTACTTTACTTCAATTTTAAAAATATTTATAGGGAGTTTCATTATTATCTTTCAATAGATAAAGTCGGTCGTTTTAATAATAACAATAATGTCCTTTGTAAGGTTTTGTTAGCTGTACAATAAACTAAACAAATTTTAGAATAAAATGAGAAATCTTCTGACGATATGACTTTGAAATTTTGTATCCTAAACTATCAAGTGTGGCTTTAATAATAAATACATAAAAATATAATGTGTGAGGGTTGATCTCTTAAAGAACTGCAATATTGTTTCCTTGAAGTAACGTTTGATTGCTTGTTTTGTTGTTGTTTTTTGAGTAGTAAAGACAATGAAGGTAATTAAAACTGCTTTAAAATGTATCTCAGAACATCTGGAATGGGAGATAATAATTTTACTGATAAAGAAAAGATTGGTTTGTTTTGAATTTTGCGTAAAGCTACACGAGGGCTGTCTGCGCAATACTTCCGTAATTTTGTAATGTAAAGCTCGAGTGTCACTACCTGCAGCACCAATTAAACATCAAACGTGCAATTCTTTCAATTCAAAGTTTATCTAATATTTGAAGGAAAAATATCTCTCTATTTAGAAACAACAGGGTAGTGGAAATACTTTATTTAGAATGGCTGTGATAACCCGCAAGCAGAGAAATGTCAGTACATCATTTACAATAGCTGTAACAATACCTCAGATATGCACCTTACTTCTAATTTTAATATAATCACAACATTCACTCCAGATTATTGGGCTAATGATATTAGAATTAGGGTGGAGGAGAATTATCAATGAGGGAAGAATTTCAAAAGAATAAATGTAGTTAGTTATTAATTATTCTATATATAGTTTGCTTAGTATATTTATTGTTTGTTTTATTCTAGGATAGTCTGATGTATATTTTAGCTATGATATAATATCTGACATCTTAATTTAATACTTTTGTCTTTTGTTCGAACTCTGATGAGAGAGCTGTTTCGAAAACTTATTGGAATTGATATAAGGAAATGGTTGAGAAGCCCTGTTTTCGCTAATGTCATATGTTGCCATCTAGTGTCTCAGATTAGTAGTTCTAAATTTTTGAGTTTCAGGTTTTCCTTGTATCTGTCCCACAAAGAAGTGATTGTTAATAGAAAATGTATTTATCAAACACTTAATAATTTTAAATATTTTAAACCCATTTTTAAACTAAATCAGTTGTACGTACTACTTTTTAGCTAAAAGAAAATGTTGTACCATTTTAAATTAACAATGTAAAGTTATTTAAATTAAGAAGGAAAGGATGACACTAGTGCAAGTTATATTTATACAAAAGAAAGAGAGAGAAAACAATTATTTAATTAATAATCTTATAAAAATCCTGAACACCATGTATAATAATGTTTAAAAATTGTAGTAAAAGTCGATAAAATTTACAGCTAAGAAAAATAGTTATATTCAGATTTTGTTTTATTTCACAAGCTTTGCATTGGCATTTGTTATAAGCTTTTTAAAAGTAATTACATATATTTGCTAATATATAATATAAAAAGCTTATAACAAGGATTTTTTACTTATTTCAAATTAGGCTGGTAGTGATTTTTCTTCTGAGTTGTTGATAAATATGATCCTTGTAAAAGATGTGAGTAGAACTAATGTTTCAGAAAATGTGGGAATTATAGGCAAACACAAATCGATATATAATACTGTGTTAATCACTGTAATATATAATATATATGTGCATATTTTAGCTGTAATTAAAAATAAACGTCGAAGCTGGAGTAAAAGCAAACAAACCTTGAGACCTTGACTGCTTGATTGTTATTTACTTTAAAATATTTGCTTCTTTGTTGTCTCAACTTAAAGCTAAACAGTGGATTATTTTTCATCTGTCCATTGTGAAGGCTGAAGGCTTGGATTTTAACATTGTAATTTTAAGTTTGGAAAATTTTGTGATAAGCAATAATTCTAATATTTTAGAATTATTAAAAGTACAATTGTTTCTTCTGATATGTTGCTTAGGAGTGTACAGATATTAAATTAGAAATATTGTTAACTAAGTGAACGTTTGAGTTTTGTACTCACAAAATGTTATTTATATTACAAACGTACTGAAGATAAGGTGAGTATTTTCCAACGCATTTGATATGTATGGAAAAGTATTGAAAAACTACCCAATACAGGTAAAATACTACTTAATCCCTACTGGTGAGTTAACGAACATTTTACATTTATTATCAAGTTTATGGAGAATAACTGAATGAACCTTGTTGGTGTAAAGTGGGGGCTTAGAAACCAGATAGACTGCTACAAGAGCTCGTGTTCCCAAAAATGTTGGTGGTTTTTTTGCTTCTCTGAAGTACGAGGTCTGTTAAAAAAATACGCGGACTGACGTCATAAAACAAAATGTACTTTATTTAGAAGTTACAGGTCTGGGACTCCTTCAAAGTACTCTCCTCCCCAACACACACACTTATCCCAACGGTGTTTCCACTTGTTGAAACAGTCCTGGTACGCTTCTTTTGTAATGTCCTCCAGCTCCTTCGTTGCATTTGCCTTAATCTCGGAAATCGTCTCAAATCTTTTTCCTTTCAAGGGTCTTTTGAGTTTGGGGAACAAGAAAAAATCGTAAGGAGCAAGGTCAGGTGAGTAGGGGGGTGGGGAAGAACAGTGATCGAGTGTTTGGCCAAAAACTCTCGAGTTATGAGGGCTGAATTTTGTAGCAACGCGGTGCATCTTCAATTTTTCGGTCAAAATCTCGTAAGAAGATCCAACTGATATCCCACACTCTTCAGCAAGCTCCCTGACAGTCAGACGTCGATTTGCCCGCACCAGGGTGTTGATTTTGTCGACGTGTGGGTCGTCAGTTGACGTGGAAGGGCGTCCAGGACGCTCATCATCTTCAATGGATTGTCGACCATCCTTAAAACGTTCATGCTACTTGAAACATGCCGTACGCTTCATAGCAACATCACTGTAAGCCGTGTTAAGCATAGCAAAAGTTTCAGTCGTAGAGTTTCCAAATTTAACACTAAATTCCACAGCAAGTCGTTGCTCCTTCAGGTCATTCATTCTGAAATCCGCCAAACGAAAATATCGCACTTCACTTTAAACCGCGTAGCTAATACACAAATGAAGATATCTGCAATCGGGAAATGGCGTCGTAATCAGCTGATCTGTGCGAACCTAGCGACACCAAGCGGATTCCCCTGGAACCAACTGGAGCCGCGCAATTCAAACAGTCCGCGTATTTTTGAACAGCCCTCGTATATTATAGATTTTAATACATTTCGTTTGGGATATTTGAAATTTTTTCTCAATTGTAGAAAATTGTTATTGAAAATTACAAAATTTGGTTATTAATTACGGTGTTTCATACTACTTTTGTCAAGCAATGTATATATAGTTATACGGATACATAATTGATTGCATGAAAACCTTTACAAGCATTTTAAGGGAAAGGAAAAGAGAAAGATTCGAATTAAAATGTTATCGTGAGATCTTAAGTTAAACACCGAACATTCGAACACAACATTATGTATTCTTTAGAGCACTTAGCGACCGTAGTTTTACTTGAATTCATATTATAAAACATGTAAATTTGATACATAAATGATAATATATGTTCAAATGAAACAATGCTTTCACATAATTTATAAAATATGGAGTTAAATGAGATTTGTAGTAATCCAAAACATTGTATGGTTTATTGAGGAAATCACAAGCTGGAAGAACACATATTTGCATGACACCAGACGAAAATTTTCATTTTTTTATAGTTCCGTGTCGTCATTCCATGCTAAAAGTGACGTCATAGCTACGACATTTTAGTGCTCCACCTCTTAAGCTCTTAGAGGGTTTGAGATTATCGTTCACTGTATGAATATTCGTGTCTTGTTCTGCTCGATAAAGCTGATTTCATTCTTCTTCTGGGATTATTACAACCAGATGATGTTTCATTGGTTTTACTACAGTTCTTCATTTGATTCGCATGCTTATTTTTTTGTCGCTGATTTTCACGTGTTTTCGAGATCTCGAGTGAAACGTTTAGTTATCGGCAGATCTGATTTTTTTGTGATATCTGGATTTAGAAAATCTATGACTACAAGTTTCGACTTCTTCTCCCACTGTGCCCCTAGAACACATCTTTTATGTTTCTTGCGTCTCTTACGTTTAATAGACTTCTTATTTCTTTGTTTCTCGAGTTCTGTTTGACTCTGTGTGCTATCAAAGTCAGATTGTTGCTGTATGACAATTTTGGCATCAGATTTTGTGAGGAAGTTCAAAATTGAATGTTGTTCCATCTCTGACGGCTGTGCAAAAGTCTTAGCATCACACACAAAAGCAGGATTGTCTATTCCATTTACAGTGTTTAATCTGGTTGTATTACCATACTCAATTTTGAAATGAGCCTTATTACTTTGATTTGGAATGGATGATTGTTTATTTTGTTGGATGGGAAAGGAAACTTCAATATTTATTTTAGAAACTGTAAAGGTTCCGTATCTTGCACTTGAGAGATAGGTACTTTGTTCAGGAGATGGAGAAATTGGTCGTGATTGAGAACTTACGCTATGATGATGATCCCCTGTAGGAGTTTGAGTCCGATCGACTTCCAAGTCATGAGCTTAGGCTAACTGCTGCAATAAATCTCTGAAAAGTTTTTCTCCAGTAGTTGTGCCACTTTCTTTATCGCTCAGTGAAACTGACTGTAGTGTAACTGAACTTTCACTGAAGTCATAGTCGTGACCAAATACATGCCTGTTTAGAGCTACCCTAACTATTTCCAGAGTCTATCGCAGCTGCCCTTTCAATGTCGGAGTCATCACTTCCGTTCACTGGAAATAGTTTGTACGAAGATGTTGAAAACTAATGGTTAGTCTTGTACTTCTGTCTAAATTGTTTCGCTGTACCAAGATACTGAAGTAGTTCCTGAATCATTACTTTACTAAATCTCTCAAAAATAAAATACATCCAGCCATTAATTGTTGAACACTAGAAGTCTCACTTCGGAATAAATTACTTATTCTCACATTCTGTGGCTTTCTAAAGTAATTTTCATTAATCTGTGTTGTAATGTAAATCTGAAATTACATGGAATTTTCTAGTAATCATAAAATGAGAGTGAGTAGTGTTACTAAAAAATAGAAACAACTTCTCTGAGAAAAGAAAGATAAACAAACGAATACAGGATAGCCAGTAGAAGACGACTGAGTATGCAGTTTCTTAACATAGATGCAAATAAACAAAGGTGCAAACAATACAATACTGTAAAGCATGAAGCTATATTTGCTAAAAAATATTTCATTTCTCTTGACGATATTTCGAGAGATAACTTGCTTATTTAGGGCGTGTTTTTAAAATGTTTGTAAGCAATGCAAAAACTGATTTTATTAATTACAAATGAAATCTATGAGGGTTTTTCACTAATCCTTAAACACTTTTAATGAGATTGTATCAACTATTTAGTGTTATTTGATTTGACAAAATTGTAAAAGGAACAGAAACGTAAAAAGTTTTGGAACTAAAATTCTAAGAGTAAAAAATTAATATACCTTAAATATTTCACTATAAGTATAATCTTAGTTTTTAACTACGAGCTTAACAAAGTTATTTAATGGCTTTATTTATTCCATCATTTTACAAAATTATTGAAAATTCGTTTATCAGTACTTTTTTAAATGTACACGTTGTATCGATCAGTATTGTTGTTTAGAGGTATTGAAACTAGAGTGTCATTTATTTCAGTTTGAGTTTAATTTTAAAATTGGCGAATTGACTCTTATGTTAATTACGTATTGGTGCATATTATTATATAATAAGTTTTGATGTTTTACTCGTTATATCCCAAGACTTGATATATTAACTATAACTCAATGAGTGTTGATGTATTTCATATTATATATTAGCGTGAAATAATATTAACTGAGGTGGTTTTAAATGACCAAAACTGTGAAATTCAATATATAAAGTGTGATGAAATTTTAAGTACATTAATATTAAATAAAATTTTCTAGTTGGGTAAGTTCACAAAACAGGACTTATGTCAGTAGTTCACATCGCATAATATTTTAAAATTTTATTCTGTATGTTAACCATTTGTCTTAATAAAAGGCAGATTAGAAAGAAATTAAGAAATATCAAAATATTTAATGTATATTTATATTTAATTATAGTTGTCATAAGATATTATGTTATAAATATTATATTAAAGCAATGAGTTCCTGATTAAATCCATAAGTGATTTTGAAAAATCAGGATAGTGTGTAATAATGGTATTTACACCCCAATACATCTTCCACATCTATTGCGGCGTTTCGTTCATTCCATTCCTTCAGGTCGATTGGATATGTGAAATTAAATATGGTTGAAATACTATCCTTATACATTATTCTAATTTATGTGACTCCCTAAGAGACTGGATTAAGAATGCAGAGTTAGAAAATGTAAGAGACGACTATAATGCATTATGAGAAGTATAATTAACTGTAATTACAACAAAGTTTATACATACTAAAAATTATCATAGGCACTATTCATAAACACTGTTTATTGTTACCGAAACTATTACAAATGTTCTCCGTGAATCTAACAACCATTATAGATCTCTTCATGCATGTTTACAGAACTGTTGTAAAAGTATCCACAAGAATGTTTCGTCAGGCTAAAAACTATTCTAAAAGTTATAAGTTTTCTTCTTATAAACAATAAATAAATTTTTTTACACAACAAGATTTAATAATACAAGTAACTACTAAAGATTTTCTTTGCTACGTTATATACAGATATAAATAAGCATTATAAACATTTTCCACTTTAATATTTACTAACATCAATCACAAATACACTCCATAATAGTTTATTATTTCTAATAGTTATTATAAACATTATTCTACCATATATACTGGTAAAATAAGTATTATAAACGAAAACATATTTTTAAATGTTTGATGGTTTTACTGTCACTAAAACATTTTAATTTTCTGTATACTATGTTTTCTGACTTAAAAAAAACCTTTTTAACCATTATTTTGTCATTAATAGATACTGTAAACTTATATAAGATGATATACACATCTATATGGTGGTTGAATGACGAGAACTGAAGCATGGTTCTATTGTATCCATTCTTTCTTTCTAGTGTGCGAGTTGGAAAAATACAATATTCACTTTTATTGAAGACGTCATTAGTTTTTGCATCAATGTATTCAGTGAAATTTACCTGTTTGACAAATTTTCATTGGAACAGTTGTTGGTCATTTATCAATAAGATGACATCTCATTTACACTGTTTCGAGACACTCACCTACCCGATGAAACCATATTTAAACTTTTCCAGCACATTGATCTGCTTGATAATGCCTCATTCAGACTGTTTCGTGACATTCACTTGCTTGATGAAACTTCGTTCAAAATGACTCTTCCACGGCACTTACATGTATATACTATATGAAACCTCATTAAAACTGTTCCAGGATACTTATATACTTTGTAACGCCTCATGCAAAATGTTTAGGTACATTACCTGTTCAGTGAAACTTTATTTAAACTTTTTGGAACAATTACGAGCTTGGCAAAACCTCATTAAAACTGTTCTGAATATGGGGAAACCTAATTAAATATCTCCCAGACCACTTACATGATGGAACCTCATTCAAACTGTTCCGTGACACATGCATCTTGATGAAACATAATTAGAACTGTCCCGGGACATTTATGAGTTTGATGAAACCTCATTAAAACTTTCTTACACAATGATATATCATTGAAAATCTTAACTATTTGAAGAATTCTCGTTCAGATTGGTTTATCACTTCGCAGCACGTATTTCCCACCACAGCAATCAGCATGTTAAGCATTAGGATACGCATGATAACCATAAAAATGACGAAGACAAACCACGTTAACAATCATTGAGATCTGTATTTATCTTCTAAAACAAAGAATTTCTTATCGTGTTTAGAAATATTAAAATAACAATTAGTTTTGTACCTTTACTTTACTTCAATTTTTAAAAATATTTATAGGGAGTTTCATTATTATCTTTCAATAGATAAAGTCGGTCGTTTTAATAATAACAATAATGTCCTTTGTAAGGTTTTGTTAGCTGTACAATAAACTAAACAAATTTTTAGAATAAAATGAGAAATCTTCTGACGATATGACTTTGAAATTTTTGTATCCTAAACTATCAAGTGTGGCTTTAATAATAAATACATAAAAATATAATGTGTGAGGGTTGATCTCTTGATGAACTGCAATATTGTTTCCTTGAAGTAACGTTTGATTGCTTGTTTTGTTGTTGTTTTTTGGAGTAGTAAAGACAATGAAGGTAATTAAAACTGCTTTAAAAATGTATCTCAGAACATCTGGAATGGGAGATAATAATTTTACTGATAAAGAAAAGATTGGTTTGTTTTGAATTTTGCGTAAAGCTACACGAGGGCTGTCTGCGCAATACTTCCGTAATTTTGTAATGTAAAGCTCGAGTGTCACTACCTGCAGCACCAATTAAACATCAAACGTGCAATTCTTTCAATTCAAAGTTTATCTAATATTTGAAGGAAAAATATCTCTCTATTTAGAAACAACAGGGTAGTGGAAATACTTTATTTAGAATGGCTGTGATAACCCGCAAGCAGAGAAATGTCAGTACATCATTTACAATAGCTGTAACAATACCTCAGATATGCACCTTACTTCTAATTTTAATATAATCACAACATTCACTCCAGATTATTGGGCTAATGATATTAGAATTAGGGTGGAGGAGAATTATCAATGAGGGAAGAATTTCAAAAGAATAAATGTAGTTAGTTATTAATTATTCTATATATAGTTTGCTTAGTATATTTATTGTTTGTTTTATTCTAGGATAGTCTGATGTATATTTTAGCTATGATATAATATCTGACATCTTAATTTAATACTTTTTGTCTTTTGTTCGAACTCTGATGAGAGAGCTGTTTCGAAAACTTATTGGAATTGATATAAGGAAATGGTTGAGAAGCCCTGTTTTCGCTAATGTCATATGTTGCCATCTAGTGTCTCAGATTAGTAGTTCTAAATTTTTGAGTTTCAGGTTTTCCTTGTATCTGTCCCAAAAAGAAGTGATTGTTAATAGAAAATGTATTTATCAAACACTTAATAATTTTAAATATTTTAAACCCATTTTTAAACTAAATCAGTTGTACGTACTACTTTTTAGCTAAAAGAAAATGTTGTACCATTTTAAATTAACAATGTAAAGTTATTTAAATTAAGAAGGAAAGGATGACACTAGTGCAAGTTATATTTATACAAAAAGAAAGAGAGAGAAAACAATTATTTAATTAATAATCTTATAAAAATCCTGAACACCATGTATAATAATGTTTAAAAATTGTAGTAAAAGTCGATAAAATTTACAGCTAAGAAAAATAGTTATATTCAGATTTTGTTTTATTTCACAAGCTTTGCATTGGCATTTGTTATAAGCTTTTTTAAAGTAATTACATATATTTGCTAATATATAATATAAAAAAGCTTATAACAAGGATTTTTTACTTATTTCAAATTAGGCTGGTAGTGATTTTTCTTCTGAGTTGTTGATAAATATGATCCTTGTAAAAGATGTGAGTAGAACTAATGTTTCAGAAAATGTGGGAATTATAGGCAAACACAAATCGATATATAATACTGTGTTAATCACTGTAATATATAATATATATGTGCATATTTTAGCTGTAATTAAAAAATAAACGTCGAAGCTGGAGTAAAAGCAAACAAACCTTGAGACCTTGACTGCTTGATTGTTATTTACTTTAAAATATTTGCTTCTTTGTTGTCTCAACTTAAAGCTAAACAGTGGATTATTTTTCATCTGTCCATTGTGAAGGCTGAAGGCTTGGATTTTAACATTGTAATTTTAAGTTTGGAAAATTTTAGATAAGCAATAATTCTAATATTTTAGAATTATTAAAAGTACAATTGTTTCTTCTGATATGTTGCTTAGGAGTGTACAGATATTAAATTAGAAATATTTTTAACTAAGTGAACGTTTGAGTTTTGTACTCACAAAATGTTATTTATATTACAAACGTACTGAAGATAAGGTGAGTATTTTCCAACGCATTTGATATGTATGGAAAAGTATTGAAAAACTACCCAATACAGGTAAAATACTACTTAATCCCTACTGGTGAGTTAACGAACATTTTACATTTATTATCAAGTTTATGGAGAATAACTGAATGAACCTTGTTGGTGTAAAGTGGGGCTTAGAAACCAGATAGACTGTTACAAGAGCTCGTGTTCCAAAAAATGTTGGTGGTTTTTTGCTTCTCTGAAGTACGAGGTCTGTTAAAAAAAATACGCGGACTGACGTCATAAAACAAAATGTACTTTATTTAGAAGTTACAGGTCTGGGACTCCTTCAAAGTACTCTCCTCCCCAACACACACACTTATCCCAACGGTGTTTCCACTTGTTGAAACAGTCCTGGTACGCTTCTTTTGTAATGTCCTCCAGCTCCTTCGTTGCATTTGCCTTAATCTCGGAAATCGTCTCAAATCTTTTTCCTTTCAAGGGTCTTTGAGTTTGGGGAACAAGAAAAAATCGTAAGGAGCAAGGTCAGGTGAGTAGGGGTGGGGAAGAACAGTGATCGAGTGTTTGGCCAAAAACTCGAGTTATGAGGGCTGAATTTTGTAGCAACGCGGTGCATCTTCAATTTTTCGGTCAAAATCTCGTAAGAAGATCCAACTGATATCCCACACTCTTCAGCAAGCTCCCTGACAGTCAGACGTCGATTTGCCCGCACCAGGGTGTTGATTTTGTCGACGTGTGGGTCGTCAGTTGACGTGGAAGGGCGTCCAGGACGCTCATCATCTTCAATGGATTGTCGACCATCCTTAAAACGTTCATGCTACTTGAAACATGCCGTACGCTTCATAGCAACATCACTGTAAGCCGTGTTAAGCATAGCAAAGTTTCAGTCGTAGAGTTTCCAAATTTAACACTAAATTCCACAGCAAGTCGTTGCTCCTTCAGGTCATTCATTCTGAAATCCGCCAAACGAAAATATCGCACTTCACTTTAAACCGCGTAGCTAATACACAAATGAAGATATCTGCAATCGGGAAATGGCGTCGTAATCAGCTGATCTGTGCGAACCTAGCGACACCAAGCGGATTCCCCTGGAACCAACTGGAGCCGCGCAATTCAAACAGTCCGCGTATTTTTGAACAGCCCTCGTATATTATAGATTTTTAATACATTTCGTTTGGGATATTTGAAATTTTTTCTCAATTGTAGAAAATTGTTATTGAAAATTACAAAATTTGGTTATTAATTACGGTGTTTCTTACTACTTTTGTCAAGCAATGTATATATAGTTATACGGATACATAATTGATTGCATGAAAACCTTTACAAGCATTTTAAGGGAAAGGAAAAGAGAAAGATTCGAATTAAAATGTTATCGTGAGATCTTAAGTTAAACACCGAACATTCGAACACAACATTATGTATTCTTTAGAGCACTTAGCGACCGTAGTTTTACTTGAATTCATATTATAAAACATGTAAATTTGATACATAAATGATAATATATGTTCAAATGAAACAATGCTTTCACATAATTTATAAAATATGGAGTTAAATGAGATTTGTAGTAATCCAAAAACATTGTATGGTTTATTGAGGAAATCACAAGCTGGAAGAACACATATTTGCATGACACCAGACGAAAATTTTCATTTTTTTTATAGTTCCGTGTCGTCATTCCATGCTAAAAGTGACGTCATAGCTACGACATTTTTAGTGCTCCACCTCTTAAGCTCTTAGAGGGTTTGAGATTATCGTTCACTGTATGAATATTCGTGTCTTGTTCTGCTCGATAAAGCTGATTTCATTCTTCTTCTGGGATTATTACAACCAGATGATGTTTCATTGGTTTTACTACAGTTCTTCATTTGATTCGCATGCTTATTTTTTTGTCGCTGATTTTCACGTGTTTTCGAGATCTCGAGTGAAACGTTTAGTTATCGGCAGATCTGATTTTTTGTGATATCTGGATTTAGAAAATCTATGACTACAAGTTTCGACTTCTTCTCCCACTGTGCCCCTAGAACACATCTTTTATGTTTCTTGCGTCTCTTACGTTTAATAGACTTCTTATTTCTTTGTTTCTCGAGTTCTGTTTGACTCTGTGTGCTATCAAAGTCAGATTGTTGCTGTATGACAATTTTGGCATCAGATTTTTGTGAGGAAGTTCAAAATTGAATGTTGTTCCATCTCTGACGGCTGTGCAAAAGTCTTAGCATCACACACAAAAGCAGGATTGTCTATTCCATTTACAGTGTTTAATCTGGTTGTATTACCATACTCAATTTTGAAATGAGCCTTATTACTTTGATTTGGAATGGATGATTGTTTATTTTGTTGGATGGGAAAGGAAACTTCAATATTTATTTTAGAAACTGTAAAAGGTTCCGTATCTTGCACTTGAGAGATAGGTACTTTGTTCAGGAGATGGAGAAATTGGTCGTGATTGAGAACTTACGCTATGATGATGATCCCCTGTAGGAGTTTGAGTCCGATCGACTTCCAAGTCATGAGCTTAGGCTAACTGCTGCAATAAATCTCTGAAAAGTTTTCTCCAGTAGTTGTGCCACTTTCTTTATCGCTCAGTGAAACTGACTGTAGTGTAACTGAACTTTCACTGAAGTCATAGTCGTGACCAAATACATGCCTGTTTAGAGCTACCCTAACTATTTCCAGAGTCTATCGCAGCTGCCCTTTCAATGTCGGAGTCATCACTTCCGTTCACTGGAAATAGTTTGTACGAAGATGTTGAAAACTAATGGTTAGTCTTGTACTTCTGTCTAAATTGTTTCGCTGTACCAAGATACTGAAGTAGTTCCTGAATCATTACTTTACTAAATCTCAAAAAATAAAATACATCCAGCCATTAATTGTTGAACACTAGAAGTCTCACTTCGGAATAAATTACTTATTCTCACATTCTGTGGCTTTCTAAAGTAATTTTCATTAATCTGTGTTGTAATGTAAATCTGAAATTACATGGAATTTTCTAGTAATCATAAAATGAGAGTGAGTAGTGTTACTAAAAATAGAAACAACTTCTCTGAGAAAAGAAAGATAAACAAACGAATACAGGATAGCCAGTAGAAGACGACTGAGTATGCAGTTTCTTAACATAGATGCAAATAAACAAAGGTGCAAACAATACAATACTGTAAAGCATGAAGCTATATTTGCTAAAAAATATTTCATTTCTCTTGACGATATTTCGAGAGATAACTTGCTTATTTAGGGCGTGTTTTTAAAATGTTTGTAAGCAATGCAAAAACTGATTTTATTAATTACAAATGAAATCTATGAGGGTTTTTCACTAATCCTTAAACACTTTTAATGAGATTGTATCAACTATTTAGTGTTATTTGGATTTGACAAAATTGTAAAAGGAACAGAAACGTAAAAAGTTTTGGAACTAAAATTCTAAGAGTAAAAAAATTAATATACCTTAAATATTTCACTATAAGTATAATCTTAGTTTTTAACTACGAGCTTAACAAAGTTATTTAATGGCTTTATTTATTCCATCATTTTACAAAATTATTGAAAATTCGTTTATCAGTACTTTTTAAATGTACACGTTGTATCGATCAGTATTGTTGTTTAGAGGTATTGAAACTAGAGTGTCATTTATTTCAGTTTGAGTTTAATTTTAAAATTGGCGAATTGACTCTTATGTTAATTACGTATTGGTGCATATTATTATATAATAAGTTTTGATGTTTTACTCGTTATATCCCAAGACTTGATATATTAACTATAACTCAATGAGTGTTGATGTATTTCATATTATATATTAGCGTGAAATAATATTAACTGAGGTGGTTTTTAAATGACCAAAACTGTGAAATTCAATATATAAAGTGTGATGAAATTTTAAGTACATTAATATTAAATAAAATTTTCTAGTTGGGTAAGTTCACAAAACAGGACTTATGTCAGTAGTTCACATCGCATAATATTTTAAAATTTTATTCTGTATGTTAACCATTTGTCTTAATAAAGGCAGATTAGAAAGAAATTAAGAAATATCAAAATATTTAATGTATATTTATATTTAATTATAGTTGTCATAAGATATTATGTTATAAATATTATATTAAAGCAATGAGTTCCTGATTAAATCCATAAGTGATTTTGAAAAATCAGGATAGTGTGTAATAATGGTATTTACACCCCAATACATCTTCCACATCTATTGCGGCGTTTCGTTCATTCCATTCCTTCAGGTCGATTGGATATGTGAAATTAAATATGGTTGAAATACTATCCTTATACATTATTCTAATTTATGTGACTCCCTAAGAGACTGGATTAAGAATGCAGAGTTAGAAAATGTAAGAGACGACTATAATGCATTATGAGAAGTATAATTAACTGTAATTACAACAAAGTTTATACATACTAAAATTATCATAGGCACTATTCATAAACACTGTTTATTGTTACCGAAACTATTACAAATGTTCTCCGTGAATCTAACAACCATTATAGATCTCTTCATGCATGTTTACAGAACTGTTGTAAAAGTATCCACAAGAATGTTTCGTCAGGCTAAAACTATTCTAAAAGTTATAAGTTTTCTTCTTATAAACAATAAATAAATTTTTTACACAACAAGATTTAATAATACAAGTAACTACTAAAGATTTTCTTTGCTACGGTATATACAGATATAAATAAGCATTATAAACATTTTCCACTTTAATATTTACTAACATCAATCACAAATACACTCCATAATAGTTTATTATTTCTAATAGTTATTATAAACATTATTCTACCATATATACTGGTAAAATAAGTATTATAAACGAAAACATATTTTTAAATGTTTGATGGTTTTACTGTCACTAAAACATTTTAATTTTCTGTATACTATGTTTTCTGACTTAAAAAAAAACTTTTAACCATTATTTTGTCATTAATAGATACTGTAAACTTATATAAGATGATATACACATCTATATGGTGGTTGAATGACGAGAATTGAAGCATGGTTCTATTGTATCCATTCTTTCTTTCTAGTGTGCGAGTTGGAAAAATTCAATATTCACTTTTATTGAAGACGTCATTAGTTTTTGCATCGATGTATTCAGTGAAATTTACCTGTTTGACAAATTTTCATTGGAACAGTTGTTGGTCATTTATCAATAAGATGACATCTCATTTACACTGTTTCGAGACACTCACCTACCCGATGAAACCATATTTAAACTTTTCCAGCACATTGATCTGCTTGATAATGCCTCATTCAGACTGTTTCGTGACATTCATCTGCTTGGTGAAACTTCGTTTTAAACTAACTTTTCAAGACACATATATACTTGATGAATCCCAATTAAAACTATTCCGACATACTTTTATTGTTTATAGCACCTCATTTACATTGTTTGGACGCTTACCTTCTTGGTGAAAGCTCATTGAAACTCTTCTGGAACACTAATTAGCTTGATAAAACCTTGTTCAAAATGTTCTGGGATACTCGACAACTTGTGGGAATCTAATTAAAATTCTCTCGGAACACTTACTTACTTCATACAATACACTTGGACAACAATTACACAATAGTGAAGACAATTATTCCCCGTTCTGAATTACATAAGCTACAATATATTAGTAATAAAGTTGAGATTTTAAACTAATGTTAAATGCAGTCTTTATTTTAGTTCTTGAGATAAACTATTTTTATAAAATAGATTAAACAGCCTACTATTTTTTAATGGAAAAATAAAAAGTTCTCAAGGAAGTGAAGTATTTCTTGTTTGTTTCCTTTCATTTTTTCTAGTCTTAAACTTTATGATTATTTTCAATGACTCATGACAAGAGATTTAGTGTAATAATTTCTTATAGTCCTATTACGACAATTTCAATAAATTACATTAACTTTATCTGAGTTTTCTAATTACAAAGAATCGATTATTTCAAAAACTGTCACTGGGCAATCACTGCAAGTATTACATGATCTTATCGACAGATGTATATTGTGAAGAGATTGGTCTTGTAACTTTGTTGTTTTACAGAACAAACAGTCACAATAAACGTGGGTATACAACAATTAAATATAAGATTTAATTCAAGATATGGTGTGGCCATTAAACGCGCAGATATTGGAAAGGTAAAAGTTCAGTGACAAAGGAAGTTGTAAGTTGATGTTGACTGTGTTTCTAATCAAATGTGAAGAGACGTCTGTTAGTTGTTTGGTTTAATGGTAGTTGTAGCTGAACACTGGGTGTTTTGAAAAAGTTTGTTACCTTACGGAAGAAACAATTATTCTGACAAGAATTTGTGAATTTGCTGTGGGGGATACATCAAGTTTGGTTATTTCTCAATTTCAGTTTTGGATTGACAGATTCACCACTTGATATAGTTAACTCACTTATAGCATTGCTAAATTCATCTTGAATTTATTTCAGTATATTCACTAGAACTGTAATTATAAGATATGCCAACATAACTTTAGCTTCCTGGTGAGAATCATGTCTGTCAGAAACTTACAGCTGATTAGAAGATAACTTATTATTTGTTGAATGTGGTCAGTTAATAAGCCAAAAATTAATCAATCCTCAAATACCACTGATCACTTGGCTCTGTTTCTAACAACCAATGATAGAAAGTAGAACAGTATACTTCGTTTACAACATCTAAAGTAAAGCCAGTGGGGATCAGCATAAGTCAGTTGAGGATTTGTCTTCATCTTCCAACAAAAGAAAGATCCAACCATAGAGAAATTTAATGAAACTGTGTTAAAGATGATACTGTATGGGATTTACGAAAATTGAGATGATGAAAACATAACCAAGAACGTTTGTTTTATTGAAGATTAGTGTTAAATATTTGGAACAATATATCACAATCATTCATCGATAAACTGTATGGCAGCAGTTTATGTAAAGTATGGGATCCACATTCAAAAAATATTTATGCATTTTAGAACATGTTTGCTCTTGTTTTATTATTTGCATGATAATGGTTTGTGCCAACTTTTATGTTGTTTTTATGTTTATTCTTTTCCATTATTGTATGTAATAGGTACATGGATTTGTACTGTTTTAAAATAATTTGATTCAGTACTTTGTCATATGTTT
>NC_134833.1:71136631-71204051 GCF_004210375.1 Tachypleus tridentatus | reverse complement strand
ATAATATTCATCACCTAGTAAACATAGAAGTTGTACAGAGACGATAATATTCATCACCTAGTAAACATAGAAGTTGTACAGAGACGATAATATTCATCACCTAGTAAACATAGAAGTTGTACAGACGATAATATTCATCACCTAGTAAACATAGAAGTTGTACAGAGACGATAATATTCATCACCTAGTAAACATAGAAGTTGTACAGAGACGATAATATTCATCACCTAATAAACATAGAAGGTGTACAGAGACGATAATATTCATCACCTAGTAAACATAGAAGTTGTACAGAGACGATAATATTCATCAACTAGTAAAAATAGAAGCTGCACAGAGACGATAATATTCATCACCTAGTAAACATAAAGCTGTACAGAGACGATAATATTCATCACCTAATAAACATAGAAGTTGTACAGAGACGATAATATTCATCACATAGTGAACAGTACAATAAGTCCCCTGAGACGATAATATTCATCACCTAGTAAACATAGAAGTTGCAGGGAGAGATAATATTCATCACCTAGTAAACATAAACACAAGACGATAATATTCATCACCTAGTAAACATAGAAGTTGTACAGAGACGATAATATTTATCACCTAGTAAACATAGAAGTTGTACAAAGACGATAATATTCATCACTGTAAAGAGACGATAATATCCATCAGTAAACATAAAAGCTGTACAGAGACGATAATATTCATCACCTAGTAAACATAGAAGCTACACAGAGACGATAATATTCATCACCTAGTAAACATAGAAGTTGTACACAGACGATAATATTCATCACCTAGTAAACATAAAAGTTGTACAGAGACGATAATATTCATCACCTAGTAAAATAGAATAGAATAAATTCATCACCTAGTAAATAATAGAAGTGCAGAACGATAATATTCATCACCAAGTATAAAAATAAGTTGTACAGAGACGATAATATTCATCACCTAATAAACATAGAAGTTGTACAGAGACGATAATATTCATCACCTAGTAAACATAGAAGTTGTACAGAGACGATAATATCCATCACCTAGTAATATAGAAGCTGTAAAAAGACGATAATGTTCATTACCTGGTAAACATAGAATTATACAGAGACGATAATATCCACCACCTAGTAAAGATAGAAGTTGTACAGAGACGATAATATTCATCACCTAGTAAACATAGAAGTTGTACAGAGACGATAATATTCATCACATAGTAAACATAGAAGCTGTACAGAGACGATAATATTCATCACCTAGTAATAATAGAAGTTGTAGAGAGACGATAATATTCATCACCTAGTAAACATAGAAGTGTACAAAGAGACGATAATATTTATCACCTAGTAAACATAGTTGTACAGAGACGATAATATTCATCACCTAGTACAAAGTTGTACGAGAATAATATTCATCACCTAGTAAAATAGAAGCTGTACAGAGACGATAATATTCATCACCTAGTAAACATAGAAGCTGTACAGAGACGATAATATTCATCACCTAGTAAACATAGAAGCTGTACAGAGACGATGAAAACAGACGATAATATTCATCAAGAGTACAAAATAATAGAAGTTGTACAGAGACGAGACGATAATATTCATCACCTAGTAAACATAGAAGTTGTACAGAGACGATAATATTCATCACCGAGTAAATATAGAAGTTGTACAGAAACGATAATATTCATCACCTAGTAAACATAGAAGCTGTACAAAGACGATAATATTCACCACCAAGTAAATAAAGAAGTTGTACAGAGACGATAATATTCATTACCTGGTAAACATAGAATTATACAGAGACGATAATATCCACCACCTAGTAAAGATAGAAGTTGTACAGAAACAATAATATTTATCACATAGTAAACATAGAAGCTGTACAGAAACGATAATATTCATCATCTTAAAAACATAGAAGATGTAAAGAGACGATGATATTCATCACCTAAATAAACATAGAAGTTGTACAGAAACGATAATATTCATCACCTAGTAAACATAGAAGCTGTACAGACGACGATAATCTTTATCTTAAAAATAGAACCTAGTAAATTATACCCTAGAAGTTGCTACAGAGACGATAATATTCATCACCTAGTAAACATAGAAGTTGTACAGAGACGATAATATTCATCACCTAGTAAACATAGAATTGTACAGAGACGATAATATTCATCACCACCTAGTTCTCACCAGTAGTAGATAGAAGTTGTTCAGAGACGATAATATTCATCACATAGTAAACATAGAAGCTGTACAGAGTCGATATTATCCATCACCTTGTAAACATAGAAGCTGCATAGAGACGATAATATTCATCACCTAGTGAAAATAGAAGGTGTACAGAGACGATAATATTCATCACCTAGTAAACATAGAAGTTGTACAGAGACGATAATATTCATCACACAGTAAACATATAAGTTATACAGAGAGATAATATTCATCAAATAGTAAATATAAAGTTGTACAGAGACGATAATATTCATCAAATATTGAGTATTAAAGTTGTACAGAGACGATCATATTCATCAATTACCAAACATAGAGGTTGTACAGAGACAATAATATTCATCACATAGTAAACATAGAAGCTGTACAGAGAAGATAATATTTATCATCTAGTAAATAGAGAAGTTGTACAGAGACGATAATATTCATCACCTAGTAAAAATAGAAGTTGTATAGACACGATGATAGTAATCACATAATAAACGTAGAAATTGTAGAGAGACGATAATATTCATCACCTAGTAAACTAAGAAGTTGTACAAAGACGATAATATTCATCACATAGTAAGTAGTAAGGTTGAACAGAGACGAAAATATCCATCACCAAGTAAACATAAAAGCTATACAGAGACGATATTACTCATCACCTAGTAAACATAGAAGCTGTACAAATACGATAATATTCATCACACAGTAAACATAGGAGCAGTACAGAGACGATAATATTCATCACCTAGTAAACATAGAAGTTGTACAGAGACGATAATATTCATCACCTAGTAAAAATAGAAGCTGTACAGAGACGATAATATTTATCACCTAGTAAACATAGAAGTTGTACAGAGACGATAATATTCATCAATTAGTAAAAATAGAAGTTGTATAGAGACACGATAATATTCATCACATAATAAACATAGATTTGTAGAGACGATAATATTCATCACCTAGTAAACTAAGAAGTTGTACAAGACGATAATATTCATCACATAGTAAGTACTAAGTTTGTACAGAGACGAAAATATTCATCACCTAGTAAACATAAAAGCTATACAGAGACGATAATATTCATCACCTAGTAAACATAGAAGCTGTGCAGAGAAAAATATATCCATCACCTTGAAAACATAGAAGCTACACAAAGACATAATATTCATCACCTAGTAAATTTAGAAGTTGTACACAGACGATAATATTTATCACCTAGTAAATATAAAAGTTGTAGAAAGACGATAATATTCATCACATAGTAAAAATAAAAGCTGTACATAGACGATAATATTCATCAGCTAGTAAAAATAGAAAATGCACAGAAACGATAATATTCATCACCTAGCAAACATAGAAGTTGTACAGAGACAATAATAATCATCACATAGTAAACATAGAAGTTGTATAGACACGATGATATTAATCACATAATAAACTTAGATTTGTAGAGAGACGATAATATTCATCACCTAGTAAACTAAGAAGTTATACAAAAACGATAATATTCGTCACATAGTAAGTATTAAAATTGCACAGAGACAATGATATTCATCACATAGAAACATAGAAGCTGTACAGGGACGATAATATTCATCAGCTAGTAAAATAAAAAGCTGCACGGACACGATAAAAATCATACCCTAGTAAACATAAAAGCTGAACAGAGACGAGAATATTTATCACCTAGCAAACATAGAAGTTGTACAGAGACAATAATATTCATCACATTGTAAACATTAAAGCTGTACAGAGACGTCAGTATTAATCACCTAATAAAATAGAAGCTGGACCGACAACATAAAAATCATACCATAGTAAACATAAAAGCTGAACAGAGACGAGAATATTTATAACCTAGTAAGAATAAAAACTGTACAGAGTCGATATTATCCATCACCTTGTAAACATAGAAGCTACTCAGAGACGATAATATTCATCACCTAGTGATAATAGAAGGTGTACAGAGACAATAATATTCATCACCTAGTAAACATATATGTTGTATAGAAACGAAAATATTCATCACCTAATAAACATAGAAGTTTTACAAGGACGATAATATTTATCACATAGTAAGTATTAAGATTATACAGAGACGATAATATCCACCACCTAGTAAAGATAGAAGTTGTACAGAAGAAATAATATTTATCACATAGTAAACATAGAAGCAGTACAGAGACGATAATATTCATCATCTTGGAAACATAGAACATGTAAAGAGACGATGATATTCATCATCTAATAAACATATAATTTGTACAGAAACGATAATATTCATCACATAGTAAAAATAAAAGCTATACATAGACGATAATATTCATCAGCTAGTAAAAATAGAAGATGCACAGAGACGATAATATTCATCACCTAGCAAACATAAAAGTTGTACAGAGACAATAATATTCATCACATAGTAATAATAGAAGTTGTAGTATACGATAATATTCATCACATAGTAAACATAGAAACTGTACAGAGACGATAATATTCATCACCTAGTAAATATAGAAGTTGTACAGAGACGATAATATTCATCACCTAGTAAACATAGAAGCTGTACAAAGACGATAATATTCATCACACAGTAAACATAGGAACTGTACAGGAAAGATAATATTCATCACCTAGTAAATATAGATGTTGTACAGAGACGATAATATTCATCACCTAGTAAACATAGAAGCTGTACAGAGATGATAATATTTATCACCTAGTAAACATAGAAGTTGTACAGAGACGATAATATTCATCACCTAGTAAAAATAGAAGTTGTATAGACACGATGATATTCATCACATAATAAACTTAGAAATTGTAGAGAGACGATAATATTCATCACCTAGTAAACTAAGAAGTTGTACAAAGACGATAATATTCATCACATAGTAAATACTAAGGTTGTACAGAGACGAAAATATCCATCACCAAGTAAACATAAAAGCTATACAGAGACGATATTACTCATCACCTAGTAAACATAGAAGCTGTGCAGAGAAAAATATATCCATCACCTTGTAAACATAGAAGCTGCACAAAGACATAATATTCATCACCTAGTAATCATAAAAGTTGTACACAGACGATAATATTTATCACCTAGTAAATATAAAAGTTGTAGAAAGACGATAATATTTAACACCTAATAAACATAGAAGTTATACAGAGAGATAATATTCATCACATAGTGAGTATTAAGGTTGTACAGAGACGATAATATTCATCACCTAGTAAACATAGAAGTTGTACAGAGACGATAATATTCATCACCTAGTAAATATAGAAGTTATACAGAAACGATAATATTCATCACCTAGTAAACATAGAAGTTGTACACAGACGATAATATATCCATCACCTAGTAAACATAGAAGTTGTACAAGGACGATAATATTCATCACCTAATAAACATAGAAGTTGTACAAAAAGACGATAATATTCATCACATAGTAAACATAGAAACTGTACAGAGAATATAATATTCATCACCTAGTAAATATAGAAGTTGTACAGAGACGATAATATTCATCACATACTAAACATAAAAGCTGTACACAGACGATAATATTTATCACCTAATAAACATAGGATTTATACAGATAGATAATATTCATCACATAGTAAGTTTTAGGAGATGTACAGAGACGATAATATTCATCACCTTGTAAACATAGAAAGTGTACAGAGAGATAATATTCATCACCTAGTAAATATAGAAGTTGTACAAAGACGATAATATTCATCATTTTAGTAAATATAGAAGTTGTACAGAGACGATAATATTCATCACCTAGTAAACATAGAAGTTGTACAAAGACGATAATATTCATCACATAGTAAACATAGAAACTGTACAGAGAATATAATATTCATCACCTAGTAAATATAGAAGTTGTACAGAGACGATAATATTCATCACATAGTAAACATAAAAGCTGTACACAGACGATAATATTTAACACCTAATAAACATAGGATTTATACAGAGAGATAATATTCACACATAGTAAGTTTTGAGGATGTACAGAGACGATAATATTCATCACCTTACAAACATAGAGGTTGTACAGAGATAATAATATTCATCACATAGTAAACATAGAAGCTGCACAGGGAAGATAATATTCATCACCTAGTAAACATAGAAGTTGTACAGAGACAATAATATTTATCACATAGTAAACATAAAAGCTGTACAGAGACGATAATATTTATCACTAAGTAAACATAGAAGTTCTACAAAGACGATAATATTCTTCACACAGTAAACATATAAAGCTGCACGGAGACGATAATATTCATCACCTTGTAAACATAGAAGCCACAGAGACGATAATATTCATCACCTAGTAAACACAGAAGCTGTACACAGACGATAATATTCATCACCTAGTAAACATAGAAGTTGTACAGAGACGATAATATTCATAACCTAGTAAACATAGAAGTTATACAGAAACGATAATATTCATCAGCTAGTAAAAATAGAAGCTGCACAGAGACGATAATATTCATCACCTAGTAATCATAGAAGCTGTACAGAGACGATAATATTCATCACCTACTAAACATAGAAGTTGTACAGAGACGATAATATTCATCACCTAGTAAACATACAAACTCTACAGAGAAAATAATATTCATCACCTAGTAAATATAGAAGTTGTATACAGACGATAATATTCATCACCTAGTAAACATAGAAATTGTACAAGGATTATAATATTCATCACATAGTAAGTATTAAGGTTGTACAGAGACGATAATATTCATCACCTGGTAAATGTAGAAGTTGTACAGAGACAAAATATTCATCACATAGTAAACATAAAAGCTGTGCAGAGAAGATAATATTCATCATCTACTAAATATAGAAGTTCTACAAAGACGATTCTAATATTTTTCACATAGTAAAAATAAAAGCTGTACAGAGACAATAATATTCATCACCTAGTAAACATAGAAGTTTACACAGACGATAATATCCATCACCTAGTAAACATAGAAGTCGTATAGAGACGATAATATTCATCACATAGTAAACAAAGAAATTGTACAGAGACGATAATATTCATCACATAGTAAACATAGAAACTATACAGAGAAGATAATATTCATCACCTAGTAAACATATATGTATAGAGACGATAATATTCATCACCTTGTAAATATAGAAGTTGTACAGAGACGATAATATTCATCAACTTGTAAATATAGAAGTTGTACAAAGACGATAATATTCATCACCTAGTAAACATAAAAGGTGTACACAGACGATAATATTTATCACCTAATAAATATAGAAGTTATACAGAGACAAAATATTCACCACATAGTAAGTCTTAGGATGTACAGAGACGATAATATTCATCACCTAGTAAAATAGAGGTTGTACAGAGAGAATAATATTCATCACATAGTAAACATAGAAGCTGTACAGAGACGATAATATTCATAAGCTAGTAAAAATAAAAGCTGCACAAAGACGATAATACTCATCACCTAATAAACATAGAAGTTGTACAAAGACATAATATTCATCACCTAGTAATCATAAAAGGTGTACACAGACGGTAATATTTATCACCTAGTAAATATAAAAGTTGTAGAAAGACGATAATATTTATCACCTAATAAACATAGGAGTTATACAGAGAGATAATATTCATCACATAGTAAGTCTTAAGATGTACAGAGACGATAATATTCATCACCTAATAAACATAGAAGTTGTACACAGACGATAATATTCATCACCTAGTAAATATAGAAGTTGTACAGAGACGATAATATTCATCACCTAGTAAACATAGAAGTTGTACAGAGACGATAATATTCATCACCTAGTAAACATAGAAGTTGTACAAGGACGATAATATTTAACACCTAATAAACATAGAAGTTGTACAAAGACGATAATATTCATCACATAGTAAACATAGAAACTGTACAGAGAATATAATATTCATCACCTAGTAAATATAGAAGTTGTACAGAGACGATAATATTCATCACATACTAAACATAAAAGCTGTACACAGACGATAATATTTAACACCTAATAAACATAGGATTTATACAGAGAGATAATATTCACCACATAGTGAGTTTTGGGGATGTACAGAGACGATATTATTCATCACCTTGCAAACATAGAAAGTGTATAGAGACGATAATATTCATAAGCTAGTAAAAATAAAAGCTGCACAAAGACGATAATACTCATCACCTAATAAACATAGAAGTTGTACAAAGACATAATATTCATCACCTAGTAATCATAGAAGTTGTACACAGACGATAATATTTATCAACTAGTAAACAGAGAAGTTGCACAAAGACGATAATATTCTTCACACAGTAAACATAAAAGCTGCACAGAGACGATAATATCCATCACCTTGTAAACATAGAAGCTACACAGAGACGATAATATTCATCACCTAGTTATCATAGAAGTTGTACACAGACGATAATATTCATCACCTAGTAAACATAAAAGGTGTACACAGACGGTAATATTCATCACTTAGTAAATTTAGAAGTTGTACACAGACGATAATATTTATCACCTAGTAAATATAGAAGTTGTAGAAAGACGATAATATTCTTCACATAGTAAACATAGAAGTTGTACGGAAACGATAATATTCATCACACAGTAAACATAAAAGCTGTTCAGAGAAAATAATATTCATCATCTAGTAAATATAGAAATTGTACATAGACGATAATATTTATCACCTAATAAACATAGAAGTTATACAGAGACGATAATATTCATCACCTTGTAATCATAGAAAGTCTACACAGACGATAATGTCCATTACCTGGTAAACATAGAATTATACAGAGACGATAATATTCATCACATAGTAAACATAGAAACTGTACACAGACGATAATATTTAACACCTAATAAACATAGAAGTTATACAGAGAGATAATATTCATCACATAGTGAGTCCTAAGGATGTACAGAGACGATAATATTCATTACCTAGAAAACATAGAAGTTGTACAGAGACAATAATATTCATCACCTAGTAAACATAGAAATTGTACAGAAACATAATATTCATCAAATAGTAAATATTAAGGCTGTACAGAGACGAAATATTCATCACCTAATAAATATAGAAGTTGTACAGAGACGATAATATTCAAAAGCTAGTAAAAATAAAAGCTGCACAAGGACGATAAATTTCATCACATACTAAACACACAAGTTGTACAGAGACAATAATATCCATCACCTAGTAAACATAGAAGCTGTAAATAGACGATAATATTCATCACCTAGTAAACATAGAAGCAATGCAGGGAAGATAATATTCATCACCTTGTAAACATAAAAGCTGCACAAAGACATAATATTCATCACCTAGTAAACATAGAAGTTGTACACAGACGATAATATTTATCACCTAATAAACATAGGAGTTATACAGAGACGATAATATTCATCACATAGTAAATATTAAGGTTGTACAGAGGCGATAATGTTCATCACATAGTAAACATAGAAGCTCTAAAGAGACGATAATATTCATCTGCTGCTAAAAATAGAAGCTGCACAGAGACGATAATATTCATCACCTAGTAAACATAGAAGTTGTACACAGACGATAATGTCCATCACCTAGTAAACACAGAAGTTGTACAAGGACGATAATATTTATCACATTGTAAGTATTAAGGTTGTACAGAGACGATAATATTCATCAGATAGTAAACATAGAAACTGTACAGAGACAATAATATTTACCACCTAATAATCATAAAAGGTTTACCCAGACGATAATATTCTTCTCCCTAGTAAACATAGTGGTTGTACAGAGACAATAATATTCATCACATAGTAAACATAGAAGCTGTACAGAGACGATAATATTCATCAGCTAGTAACAATAGAAGCTGCACAGAGACGATAATATTCATCATCTATTAAACATAAAAGTTGTACAGATACAATAATATTTATCACATAGTAAACATAAAAGCTGTACAGAGACGACAATCTTTATCTCCAAGTAAACAGAGAAGTTCTACAAAGACGATAATATTTTTCACACAGTAAACATAAAAGCTGCACGAAGACGATAATATCCATCACCTTGTAAACATAGAAGCCACAGAGACGATAATATTCATTACCTAGTTATCATAGAAGGTGTACACAGACGATAATATTCATCACCTAGTAAACATAGACGCTGTACAGAGACGATAATATTTATCACCTAATAAACATAGAAGTTATACAGAATCGATAATATTCATCACCTTGTAAACATAGAAGCTGCACAGAGACGATAATATTCATCACCTAGTGATCATAGAAGGTGTACACAGACGATAATATTCATCACCTAGTAAACATAGAACTTGTACAGAGACGATAATATTCATCACATAGTAAACATAGGAACTGTAAATAATATTCATCACCTAGTAAATATAGAAGTTGTACAGAGACGATAATATTCATCACCTAGTAAACACAAAAACTGTACACAGACGATAATATTTAACACCTAATGAACATAGGAGTTATACAGAGAGATAATATTCACCACATAGTGAGTATTAAGGTTGTACAGAGACGATAATATTCATCACCTAGCAAACATAGAGGTTGTACAGAGACAATAATATTCATCACATAGTAAACATAGAAGCTGTACAGAGACGATAATATTCATCAGCTAGTAAAAATAGAAGCTGCACAGAGACGATAATATTCATCACCTAGCAAACATAGAAGTTGTACAGAGACAATAATATTTATCACATAGTAAACATAAAAGCTGTACAGAGACGACAATATTAATCACCTAGTAAACATAGAAACTGTACAGAGAAGATAATATTCATCACCTAGTAAACATAGAAGTTGTACACAGACGATAATATCCATCACCTAGTAAACATAGAAATTGTACAGGATTATAATATTCATCACATAATAAGTATTAAGGTTGTACAGAGACGTAAATATTCATCACCTGGTAAATGTAGAAGTTGTACAAAGACGATAATATTCATCATATAGTAAACATAAAAGTTGTACAGAGACAAAAATATTCATCACATAGTAAACATAGAAACTATACAGAGAAGATAATATTCATCACCTAGTAAATATAGAAGTTGTAAGAAGAGACGATAATATTCATCACATAGTAAACATAGAAGCTGTACACAAACGGTAATATTCATCACCTAGTAAATTTAGAAGTTGTACACAGACGATAATATTTATCACCTAGTAAATATAGAAGTTGTACAAAGACGATAATATTCTTCACATAGTAAACATAAAAGCTGTACAGAGACGATAATATCCATCACCTTGTAAACATAGAAGCTGCACAGAGACGATAATATTCATCACCTAGTAAACATAGAAACTGTACAGAGGATGATATTCATCACCTAGTAAATAAAAAAGTTGAACAGAGACGATAATATTCATCTGCTGCTAAAAATAGAAGCTGCACAGAGACGATAATATTCATCACCTAGTAAACATAGAAGTTGTACACAGACGATAATATCCATCACCTAGTAAACATAGAAGTTGTACAAGGACGATAATATTTATCACATTGTAAGTATTAAGGTTGTACAGAGACGTAAATATTCATCACCTGGTAAATATAGAAGTTGTACAAAGACGATAATATTCATCATATAGTAAACATAAAAGTTGTACAGAGACAAAAATATTCATCACATAGTAAACATAGAAACTGTACAGGGAAGATAATATTCATCACCTAGTATATAGAAGTTGTAAGAAGAGACGATAATATTCATCACATAGTAAACATAGAAGCTGTACACAAACGGTAATATTCATCACCTAGTTAACATATATGTATAGAGACGATAATATTCATCACCTTGTAAATATAGAAGTTGTACAGAGACGATAATATTCATCACCTAGTAAACATATAAGCTGTACAAATACGATAATATTCATCACACAGTAAACATAGGAACAGTACAGGGAAGATAATATTCATCACCTAGTAAACATAGATGTTGTACAGAGACGATAGTATTCATCACCTAGTAAACATAGAAGCTGTACAGAGATGATGATATTTATCACCTTGTAAACATAGAAGTTGTACAGAGACGATAATATTCATCAATTAGTAAAAATAGAAGTTGTATAGACACGATGATATTCATCACATAATAAACTTAGATTTGTAGAGAGACGATAATATTCATCACCTAGTAAACTAAGAAGTTGTACAAAGACGATAATATTCATCACATAGTAAGTACTAAGGTTGTACAGAGACGAAAATATCCATCACCAAGTAAACATAAAAGCTATACAGAGACGATATTACTCATCACCTAGTAAACATAGAAGCTGTGCAGAGAAAAATATATCCATCACCTTGTAAACATAGAAGCTGCACATAGACATAATATTCATCACCTAGTAATCATAAAAGGTGTACACAGACGGTAATATTTATCACCTAGTAAATATAAAAGTTGTAGAAAGACGATAATATTTAACACCTAATAAACATAGGAGTTATACAGAGAGATAATATTCACCACATAGTGAGTCTTAAGGATGTACAGAGACGATAATATTCATCACCTAGGAAACATAGAAGTTGTACACAGACAATAATATTCATCACCTAGTAAATATAGAAGTTGTACAGAAACGATAATATTCATCACCTAGTAAACAGAGAAGTTGTACACAGACGATAATATCCATCACCTAGTAAACATAGAAGTTGTACAAGGACGATAATATTTAACACCTAATAAACATAGAAGTTGTACAAAGACGATAATATTCATCACATAGTAAACATAGAAACTGTACAGAGAATATAATATTCATCACCTAGTAAATATAGAAGTTGTACAGAGACGATAATATTCATCACATACTAAACATAAAAGCTGTACACAGACGATAATATTTAACACCTAATAAACATAGGATTTATACAGATAGATAATATTCACCACATAGTGAGTTTTGGGGATGTACAGAGACGATATTATTCATCACCTTGCAAACATAGAAAGTGTACAGAGAAGATAATATTCATCACCTAGTAAATATAGAAGTTGTACAAAGACGATAATATTCATCATTTTGTAAATATAGAAGTGGTACAGAGACGATAATATTCATCACCTAGTAAACATAGAAGTTGTACAAAGACGATAATATTCATCACATAGTAAACATAGAAACTGTACAGAGAATATAATATTCATCACCTAGTAAATATAGAAGTTGTACAGAGACGATAATATTCATCACATACTAAACATAAAAGCTGTACACAGACGATAATATTTAACACCTAATAAACATAGGATTTATACAGATAGATAATATTCACCACATAGTGATTTTTGAGGATGTACAGAGACGATATTATTCATCACCTTGCAAACATAGAGGTTGCACAGAGACAATAATATTCATCACATAGTAGACATAGAAGCTGCACAGAGACGATAATATTCATCATCTATTAAAGATAGAAGTTGTACAGATACAATAATATTTATCACATAGTAAACATAAAAGCTGTACAGAGACGACAATCTTTATCACTAAGTAAACAGAGAAGTTCTACAAAGACGATAATATTCTTCACACAGTAAACATAAAAGCTGCACGGAGACGATAATATCCATCACCTTGTAAACATAGAAGCCACAGAGACGATAATATTCTTCACCTAGTTATCATAGAAGGTGTACACAGACGATAATATTCATCACCTAGTAAACATAGAAGCTGTACAGAGACGATAATATTTATCACCTAATAAACATAGGAGTTATACAGAAACGATAATATTCATCACCTTGTAAACATAGAAGCTGCACAGAGACGATAATATTCATCACCTTGTAATCATAGAAGGTCTACAGAGACGATAATATTCATCACCTACTAAACATAGATGTTGTACAGAGACGACAATATTAATCACCTAGTAAACATAGAAACTGTACCGAGAAGATAATATTCATCACCTAGTAAACATAGAAGTTGTATACAGACGATAATATCCATCACCGAGTAAACATAGAAATTGTACAAGGATTATAATATTCGTCACATAGTAAGTATTAAGGTTGTACAGAAACGTAAATATTCATCACCTGGTAAATGTAGAAGTTGTACAGAGACAAAAATATTCATCACATAGTAAACATAAAAGCTGTGCAGAGAAGATAATATTCATCATCTACTAAATATAGAAGTTCTACAAAGACGATTCTATTTTTCACATAGTAAAAATAAAAGCTGTACAGAGACAATAATATTCATCACCTAGTAAACATAGAAGTTTACACAGACGATAATATCCATCACCTAGTAAACATAGAAGTCGTATAGAGACGATAATATTCATCACATAGTAAACAAAGAAATTGTACAGAGACGATAATATTCATCACATAGTAAACATAGAAACTATACAGAGAAGATAATATTCATCACCTAGTAAATATAGAAGTTGTAAGAAGAGACGATAATATTCATCACATAATAAACATAGAAGCTGTACACAAACGGTAATATTCATCACCTAGTAAACATATATGTATAGAGACGATAATATTCATCACCTTGTAAATATAGAAGTTGTACAGAGACGATAATATTCATCAACTTGTAAATATAGAAGTTGTACAAAGACGATAATATTCATCACCTAGTAAACATAAAAGGTGTACACAGACGATAATATTTAACACCTAATAAATATAGGAGTTATACAGAGACAAAATATTCACCACATAGTGAGTCTTAAGGATGTACAGAGACGATAATATTTATCACCTAGCAAAAATAGAGGTTGTACAGAGAGAATAATATTCATCACATAGTAAACATAGAAGCTGTACAGAGACGATAATATTCATAAGCTAGTAAAAATAAAAGCTGCACAAAGACGATAATACTCATCACCTAATAAACATAGAAGTTGTACAAAGACATAATATTCCTCACCTAATAATCATAGAAGTTGTACAGAGACGATAATATTTATCACCTGGTAAACAGAGATGATGTACAAAGACGATAATATTCTTCACACAGTAAACATTAAAGCTGCACGGAAACGATAATATCCATCACCTTGTAAACATAGAAGCTACACAGAGACGATAACATTCATCTCCTAGTTATCATAAAAGGTGTACACAGACGATAATATTCATCACCTAGTAAACATAGAAGTCGTATACAGACGATAATATTCATAACTTAGTAAATATAGAAGTTGTACACAGACGATAATATTCATCACCTTGTAAATATAGAAGTGGTACAGAGACGATAATATTCATCACCTAGTAAACATAGACGGTGTACAGAGACGATAATATTCATCACATAGTAAACATAAAAGCTGTTCAGAGAAAATAATATTCCTCATCTAGTAAATATAGAAATTGTACATAGACGATAATATTTATCACCTAATAAACATAGGAGTTATACAGAGACGATAATATTCATCACCTTGTAATCATAGAAAGTCTACACGGACGATAATCTTCATCACCTACTAAACATAGATGTTGTACAGAGACCATAATATTCATCACATAGTAAACATAGAAACTGTACACAGACGATAATATTTAACACCTAATAAACATAGGAGTTATACAGAGATAATATTCACCACATAGTGAGTCCTAAGGATGTACAGAGACGATAATATTCATTACCTAGAAAACATAGAGGTTGTGCAGAGACAATAATATTCATCACCTAGTAAACATAGAAATTGTACAAGAAACATAATATTGATCAAATAGTAAATATTAAGGCTGTACAGAGACGAAATTATTCATCACCTAATAAATATAGAAGTTGTACAGAGACGATAATATTCAAAAGCTAGTAAAAATAAAAGCTGCACAAGGACGATAATATTCATCACCTACTAAACACAGAAGTTGTACAGACACAATAATATCCATTACCTAGTAAACACAAAAGCTGTAAAGAGACGATAATATTCATCACATAGTAAACATAGAAGCAATGCAGGGAAGATAATATTCCTCACCTTGTAAACATTAAATCTGCACAAAGACATAATATTCATCACCTAGTAATCATAGAAGTTGTACACAGACGATAATATTTATCACCTAATAAACATAGGAGTTATACAGAGACAATAATATTCATCACATAGTAAGTATTAAGGTTGTACAAAGACGATAATATTCATCACATAGTAAACATAGAAGCTCTAAAGAGACGATAATATTCATCTGCTGCTAAAAATAGAAGCTGCACAGAGACGATAATATTCATCACCTAGTAAACATAGAAGTTGTAAACAGACGATAATGTCCATCACCTAGTAAACACAGAAGTTGTACAAGGACGATAATATTTATCACATTGTAAGTATTAAGGTTGTACAGAGACGATATTATTCATCAGATAGGAAACATAGAAACTGTACAGAGACAATAATATTTACCACCTAATAATCATAAAAGGTTTACCCAGACGATAATATTCTTCCCTAGCAAACATAGTGGTTGTACAGAGACAATAATATTCATCACATAGTAAACATAGAAGCTGTACAGAGACGATAATATTCATCAGCTAGTAACAATAGAAGCTGCACAGAGACGATAATATTCATCATCTATTAAACATAAAAGTTGTACAGATACAATAATATTTATCACATAGTAAACATAAAAGCTGTACAGAGACGACAATCTTTATCTCCAAGTAAACAGAGAAGTTCTACAAAGACGATAATATTTTTCACACAGTAAACATAAAAGCTGCACGAAGACGATAATATCCATCACCTTGTAAACATAGAAGCCACAGAGACGATAATATTCATTACCTAGTTATCATAGAAGGTGTACACAGACGATAATATTCATCACCTAGTAAACATAGACGCTGTACAGAGACTATAATATTTATCACCTAATAAACATAGGAGTTATACAGAATCGATAATATTCATCACCTTGTAAACATAGAAGCTGCACAGAGACGATAATATTCATCACCTTGTAATCATAGAAGGTCTACACAGACGATAATATTGATCACCTACTAAACACAGATTTTGTACAGAGACGATAATATTCATCACATAGTAAACATAGGAACTGTAAATAATATTCATCACCTAGTAAATATAGAAGTTGTACAGAGACGATAATATTCATCACCTAGTAAACACAAAAACTGTACACAGACGATAATATTTAACACCTAATGAACATAGGAGTTATACAGAGAGATAATATTCATCACCTTGTAAATATAGAAGTTGTACAAAGACGATAATATTCTTCACACAGTAAACATAAAAGCTGTACGGAGACGATAATATCCATCACTTTGTAAACATAGAAGCTACAGAGACGATAATATTCATCACCTAGTAAACATAGAAACTGTACAGAGGATGATATTCATCACCTAGTAAATAAAAAAGTTGAACAGAGACGATAATATTCATCTGCTGCTAAAAATAGAAGCTGCACAGAGACGATAATATTCATCACCTAGTAAACATAGAAGTTGTACACAGACGATAATATCCATCACCTAGTAAACATAGAAGTTGTACAAGGACGATAATATTTATCACATTGTAAGTATTAAGGTTGTACAGAGACGTAAATATTCATCACCTGGTAAATATAGAAGTTGTACAAAGACGATAATATTCATCATATAGTAAACATAAAAGTTGTACAGAGACAAAAATATTCATCACATAATAAACATAGAAACTGTACAGGGAAGATAATATTCATCACCTAGTATATAGAAGTTGTAAGAAGAGACGATAATATTCATCACATAGTAAACATAGAAGCTGTACACAAACGGTAATATTCATCACCTAGTTAACATATATGTATAGAGACGATAATATTCATCACCTTGTAAATATAGAAGTTGTACAGAGACGATAATATTCATCACCTAGTAAACATATAAGCTGTACAAATACGATAATATTCATCACACAGTAAACATAGGAACAGTACAGGGAAGATAATATTCATCACCTAGTAAACATAGATGTTGTACAGAGACGATAGTATTCATCACCTAGTAAACATAGAAGCTGTACAGAGATGATGACATTTATCACCTTGTAAACATAGAAGTTGTACAGAGACGATAATATTTATCACATAATAAACATAAAAGCTGTACAGAGACGACAATATTAATCACCTAGTTAACATAGAAACTGTACAGAGAAGATAATATTCATCACCTAGTAAACATAGAAGTTGTACACAGACGATAATATCCATCACCGAGTAAACATAGAAATTGTACAAGGATTATAATATTCGTCACATAGTAAGTATTAAGGTTGTACAGAGACGTAAATATTCATCTCCTGGTAAATGTAGAAGTTGTACAGAGACAAAAATATTCATCACATAGTAAACATAAAAGCTGTGCAGAGAAGATAATATTCATCATCTACTAAATATAGAAGTTCTACAAAGACGATTCTATTTTTCACATAGTAAAAATAAAAGCTGTACAGAGACAATAATATTCATCACCTAGTAAACATAGAAGTTTACACAGACGATAATATCCATCACCTAGTAAACATAGAAGTCGTATAGAGACGATAATATTCATCACATAGTAAACAAAGAAATTGTACAGAGACGATAATATTCATCACATAGTAAACATAGAAACTATACAGAGAAGATAATATTCATCACCTAGTAAATATAGAAGTTGTAAGAAGAGACGATAATATTCATCACATAATAAACATAGAAGCTGTACACAAACGGTAATATTCATCACCTAGTAAACATATATGTATAGAGACGATAATATTCATCACCTTGTAAATATAGAAGTTGTACAGAGACGATAATATTCATCAACTTGTAAATATAGAAGTTGTACAAAGACGATAATATTCATCACCTAGTAAACATAAAAGGTGTACACAGACGATAATATTTAACACCTAATAAATATAGGAGTTATACAGAGACAAAATATTCACCACATAGTGAGTCTTAAGGATGTACAGAGACGATAATATTTATCACCTAGCAAAAATAGAGGTTGTACAGAGAGAATAATATTCATTACATAGTAAACATAGAAGCTGTACAGAGACGATAATATTCATAAGCTAGTAAAAATAAAAGCTGCACAAAGACGATAATACTCATCACCTAATAAACATAGAAGTTGTACAAAGACATAATATTCCTCACCTAATAATCATAGAAGTTGTACAGAGACGATAATATTTATCACCTGGTAAACAGAGATGATGTACAAAGACGATAATATTCTTCACACAGTAAACATTAAAGCTGCACGGAAACGATAATATCCATCACCTTGTAAACATAGAAGCTACACAGAGACGATAACATTCATCTCCTAGTTATCATAAAAGGTGTACACAGACGATAATATTCATCACCTAGTAAACATAGAAGTCGTATACAGACGATAATATTCATAACTTAGTAAATATAGAAGTTGTACACAGACGATAATATTCATCACCTTGTAAATATAGAAGTGGTACAGAGACGATAATATTCATCACCTAGTAAACATAGACGGTGTACAGAGACGATAATATTCATCACATAGTAAACATAAAAGCTGTTCAGAGAAAATAATATTCCTCATCTAGTAAATATAGAAATTGTACATAGACGATAATATTTATCACCTAATAAACATAGGAGTTATACAGAGACGATAATATTCATCACCTTGTAATCATAGAAAGTCTACACAGACAATAATCTTCATCACCTACTAAACATTGATGTTGTACAGAGACCATAATATTCATCACATAGTAAACATAGAAACTGTACACAGACGATAATATTTAACACCTAATAAACATAGGAGTTATACAGAGAGATAATATTCACCACATAGTGAGTCCTAAGGATGTACAGAGACGATAATATTCATTACCTAGAAAACATAGAGGTTGTGCAGAGACAATAATATTCATCACCTAGTAAACATAGAAATTGTACAAGAAACATAATATTGATCAAATAGTAAATATTAAGGCTGTACAGAGACGAAATTATTCATCACCTAATAAATATAGAAGTTGTACAGAGACGATAATATTCAAAAGCTAGTAAAAATAAAAGCTGCACAAGGACGATAATATTCATCACCTACTAAACACAGAAGTTGTACAGACACAATAATATCCCTTACCTAGTAAACACAAAAGCTGTAAAGAGACGATAATATTCATCACATAGTAAACATAGAAGCAATGCAGGGAAGATAATATTCCTCACCTTGTAAACATTAAATCTGCACAAAGACATAATATTCATCACCTAGTAATCATAGAAGTTGTACACAGACGATAATATTTATCACCTAATAAACATAGGAGTTATACAGAGACAATAATATTCATCACATAGTGAGTATTAAGGTTGTACAAAGACGATAATATTCATCACATAGTAAACATAGAAGCTCTAAAGAGACGATAATATTCATCTGCTGCTAAAAATAGAAGCTGCACAGAGACGATAATATTCATCACCTAGTAAACATAGAAGTTGTACACAGACGATAATGTCCATCACCTAGTAAACACAGAAGTTGTACAAGGACGATAATATTTATCACATTGTAAGTATTAAGGTTGTACAGAGACGATATTATTCATCAGATAGGAAACATAGAAACTGTACAGAAACAATAATATTTACCACCTAATAATCATAAAAGGTTTACCCAGACGATAATATTCTTCCCTAGCAAACATAGTGGTTGTACAGAGACAATAATATTCATCACATAGTAAACATAGAAGCTGTACAGAGACGATAATATTCATCAGCTAGTAACAATAGAAGCTGCACAGAGACGATAATATTCATCATCTATTAAACATAAAAGTTGTACAGATACAATAATATTTATCACATAGTAAACATAAAAGCTGTACAGAGACGACAATCTTTATCTCCAAGTAAACAGAGAAGTTCTACAAAGACGATAATATTTTTCACACAGTAAACATAAAAGCTGCACGAAGACGATAATATCCATCACCTTGTAAACATAGAAGCCACAGAGACGATAATATTCATTACCTAGTTATCATAGAAGGTGTACACAGACGATAATATTCATCACCTAGTAAACATAGACGCTGTACAGAGACTATAATATTTATCACCTAATAAACATAGGAGTTATACAGAATCGATAATATTCATCACCTTGTAAACATAGAAGCTGCACAGAGACGATAATATTCATCACCTTGTAATCATAGAAGGTCTACACAGACGATAATATTGATCACCTACTAAACACAGATTTTGTACAGAGACGATAATATTCATCACATAGTAAACATAGGAACTGTAAATAATATTCATCACCTAGTAAATATAGAAGTTGTACAGAGACGATAATATTCATCACCTAGTAAACACAAAAACTGTACACAGACGATAATATTTAACACCTAATGAACATAGGAGTTATACAGAGAGATAATATTCACCGCATAGTGAGTCTTAAGGATGTACAGAGAGGATAATATTCATCACCTAGCAAACATAGAGGTTATACAGAGACAATAATATTCATCACATAGTAAACATACAAGCTGTACAGAGACGATAATATTCACCAGCTAGTAACAATAGAAGCTGCACAGAGACGATAATATTCATCATCTATTAAACATAGAAGTTGTTCAGAGACAATAATATTTATCACATAATAAACATAAAAGCTGTACAGAGACGACAATATTAATCACCTAGTTAACATAGAAACTGTACAGAGAAGATAATATTCATCACCTAGTAAACATAGAAGTTGTACACAGACGATAATATCCATCACCGAGTAAACATAGAAATTGTACCAGGATTATAATATTCATCACATAATAAGTATTAAGGTTGTACAGAGACGTAAATATTCATCACCTGGTAAATGTAGAAGTTGTACAAAGACGATAATATTCATCATATAGTAAACATAAAAGTTGTACAGAGACAAAAATATTCATCACATAGTAAACATAGAAACTATACAGAGAAGATAATATTCATCACCTAGTAAATATAGAAGTTGTAAGAAGAGACGATAATATTCATCACATAGTAAACATAGAAGCTGTACACAAACGATAATATTCATCACCTTGTAAATATAGAAGTTGTACAGAGACGATAATATTCATCACCTTGTAAATATAGAAGTTGTACAAAGACGATAATATTCTTCACACAGTAAACATAAAAGCTGTACGGAGACGATAATATCCATCACTTTGTAAACATAGAAGCTACACAGTGACGATAATATTCATCACCTAGTAAACATAGAAACTGTACAGAGGATGATATTCATCACCTAGTAAATAAAAAAGTTGAACAGAGACGATAATATTCATCTGCTGCTAAAAATAGAAGCTGCACAGAGACGATAATATTCATCACCTAGTAAACATAGAAGTTGTACACAGACGATAATATCCATCACCTAGTAAACATAGAAGTTGTACAAGGACGATAATATTTATCACATTGTAAGTATTAAGGTTGTACAGAGACGTAAATATTCATCACCTGGTAAATATAGAAGTTGTACAAAGACGATAATATTCATCATATAGTAAACATAAAAGTTGTACAGAGACAAAAATATTCATCACATAGTAAACATAGAAACTGTACAGGGAAGATAATATTCATCACCTAGTATATAGAAGTTGTAAGAAGAGACGATAATATTCATCACATAGTAAACATAGAAGCTGTACACAAACGGTAATATTCATCACCTAGTTAACATATATGTATAGAGACGATAATATTCATCACCTTGTAAATATAGAAGTTGTACAGAGACGATAATATTCATCACCTAGCAAACATAGAGGTTGTACAGATACAATAATATTTATCACATAGTAAACATAAAAGCTGTACAGAGACGACAATATTTATCACCAAGTAAACAGAGAAGTTCTACAAAGACGATAATATTCTTCACACAGTAAACATAAAAGCTGCACGGAGACGATAATATCCATCACCTTGTAAACATAGAAGCTACACAGAGACCATAATATTCATCACCTAGTTATCATAGAAAGTGTACACAGACGATAATATTCATCTCCTAGTAAACATAGAAGCTGTACAGAGACGATAATATTTATCACCTAATAAACATAGGAGTTATACAGAGACGATAATATTCATCACCTTGTAAACATAAGAGCTGTACAGTGACGATAATATTCATCAGCTAGTAACAATAGAAGGTGCACAGAGACGATAATATTCATCATCTATTAAACATAGAATTTGTCCAGAGACAATAATATTTATCACATAATAAACATAAAAGCTGTACAGGGAAGATAATATTCATCACATCGTAAGTATTAAGGTTGTACAGAGACGTAAATATTCATCACCTGGTAAATATAGAAGTTGTACAAAGACGATAATATTCATCATATAGTAAACATAAAAGTTGTACAGAGACAAAAATATTCATCACATAGTAAACATAGAAATTGTACAGGGAAGATAATATTCATCACCTAATAAACATAGGAGTTATACAGAGACGATAATATTCATCACATTGTAAACATAAAAGCTGTGCAGAGACGATAATATTCATCACCTTGTAAATATAGAAGTTGTACAGAGACGATAATATTCATCACCTTTTAAATATAGAAGTTTTACAGAGACGATAATATTCATCACCTTGTAATCATAGAAGGTCTACACAGACGATAATATTCATCACCTAATAAACATAGATGTTGTACAGAGAAGATAATATTCATCACCTAGTAAACATAAAAGCTGTACACAGACGATAATATTTAACACCTAATAAACATAGGAGTTATACAGAGAGATAATATTCACCACATAGTGAGTTTTAAGGATGTACAGAGACGATAATATTCATCACCTTTCAAACATAGAGGTTGTACAGAGACAATAATATTCATTTCATAGTAAACATAGAAGCTGTACAGAGACGATAATATTCATCAGCTAGTAACAATAGAAGCTGCACAGAGACGATAATATTCATCATTTATTAAACATAGAAGTTTTACAGAGACGATAATATTCATCACCTACTAAACATAGAAGTTGTACAAAGACGATAATACTCACCACCTAGTATACATAGAAGCTGCACAGAAACGATAATATTCATCACCTAGTAAACATAGAAGTTGTACAGAAACGATAATATTCATCACATAGTAAAGATAGAAGTTGTACACAGTCGATCATATTCATCACATAGTAAACATAGAAGCTGTACAGAGACGATAATCTTCATCACAGAGTAAATATAAAAGTTGAACAGAGACGATAATGTTCATCACATTGTATGTATTAAGTCTGTATAGAGACGATATTATTCATCACATAGTAAACATAGAAGTTGTACAGAGATGATAATATTCATTACATAGTGAATATAAAAGCTGTACTTATCTGGAAGAGACAATATAACAAAAACATCCTTATTGGTCTGAATGATAGTAATTGTTTATACTGAAACAATTAAAGGGCCTCTGATTTAAAGACAAGAAGAATTTGCTCTTTCTCTCTCATAGGTATTTGGGTATTTATGTTGATATACCCAGGAGGATCTTCCTTCCTTTATATTTGTTTCAATATTTGTCATTGTACATGATGGCTGGAGTAACCCTGATTTACTCAGGCCCCTCTTATGGCAGTGTTCATGCACAATCTACATATTCACTTAGTGTAAATAAATCTTTTCTCTTTATAGTTCCATAAGTATTTGCATTTTCATTAAATAGGTATTAACTATAAGACATTTATATAAAACCCTTTTAATGTTTGTTAGTTAATCCCTAAACTTATATGAAATCTAGTTTATAGGTGGCCTCTTTTTCTTTTGTTTTGAAAATATATATTCACTGGAGAAAGGTGTTTATGACTATCCTCATCAGGTTTGCAGTACCTGTTTAGTTCGCGTACTAGTTCATTTTTTCTCTAATTTTTTTAAAAATAATTTATTGTACTATGTAGGGATCTATCTGCTATTGTTTATATGTGTGTGTGTGTTTGTGTTTTTCTTATAGCAAAGCTACCTTGGGCTATCTGTTGAGCCCACCCAGGGAATTCGAACCCCTGATTTTAGCGTTGTAAATCCGTAGACTTACTAGCGGGGAGCTTGTTTCTACATGTGCGTATTTGAGCATGAATTCTGATGATGTTGTTCTAGGTACTTTATAAGCTGTTGTAAGTAGTGTGTTTTGTGTTGTTTGTAGTTTTGCTTGTACTAGTTTTTTGCTTACATTTATCCATACAGCGCATCGTCAGTTACGGGTCTAATGAATGTTTTATATATTTCTATGATGTTATCTGCCGTTGCTCCACTATTTTTTACCAGTTAGGCTCCTAGTTGTAGTTTGTTCTTCGCCAATTTTTTGTTTTAGTATTATTTGTGTGGTTTACCCATGTTAGCTTTGAGTCAAATCTTAGTACTAAAAATTTTGCAGATGTACCAGTCTGAAGGAATGGGCCATTCATATAGATCTGATGTGTTTAGTTAACTTTGTGAATACTACAAGTTTATTTTTATTCTATATTTTTGACAATGTTCATTATTCTATTTAATTGTGATTGTATGTTTGTGTCTGCTATTGCTGGTGTTGGTGCACTTTTCCGGACTGCCACATTGTCAGCGAACTGTGAGGAGTATCCATTATTTGGATCTTTTAGAATATTATTATTTACGTACATGATGAATAGGATAGGGCTAACCACCACTCCTTGAGGGACGCCTGCTTCTGGAGTAAAATACTCTGAGAAGGTCTCTTCAACATTGCCTTTACATATTCTGTTTTCCAGAAAGTTTGATAGTCAGCGAATAAGAATAGTCCCATTTCTTAGATTCGGAACCGGAGACCGTTATGTCATACAGTGTCGAAAGCCTTCTCAATATCGAGAAAGCAAGCGACAGTGCATTCTCGTTTATTAAGACTATCAACAACTGCTTCTGTTAATGTAACTAAATGGTCTGTAGTTTGTCTGAATTTTCTGAATCTATTTTGTCCTTCTAGTAATTTTGATGTTATCTCCAGGAATGTAGAGTCTGTTACTGATTATTCCTTCACGAATTTTGCCCACACAGCTGGTCAGCTGATTGGTCGGTAACTATTTGGATTATTGGCTGAGTTTCCTTCTTTATGGAACATTAATACATTTGCATACTTCCAAGAAACCGGAATATAACCAGAGTATAATGATAAATTAAAAATTGCTGTAAGATGTTCAAATAATTTCAGTGTGTATTTTTAAAGAAGGATAGCTTGTATATCTTCTCCTGGAGATTTATTTTTTGTATTAGTTATTGCTTCTATGAGTTCTTGTACGAAAATTGTGTTTGTTAACATTGTGTTTGTGTATTCCTTTGTGTTGTTGATAAACGTCCCCCGCTAGTACAGCGGTATGTCTACGGATGTACGTGTTGTTGATTTGACAGTTATTTAAATTGACTGGGAAGAGTGATTCAAGTAATTCACTGTTATTCGTTATAAAGTTGTTATAAAAGTATGTGTTTATGTTTGGTTCGTTGTGTGTTTTGAAGTTGTTGTTTAAATGTTTCGGCTTTTTCTTTATTTGTATGTTTCATGGTATTATTGTGTTCTAGTGGTGGGTATTTTCTTGTTGCTGTGTCTCAATTTGTGAGTCTTTCATTTAGTTGGGAGTAGAAATTGTCCCATTTTTCTTGTTTTAATAATTTTACTTCTGTTCTGATTTTGTTTCTTATTTTATTTGTTTGTGTTTTTAATTCTCTATCTCTTGTTTTCATGTTGTCTTAATTGACGTCTAAGCCTGACTAGTTTTATTAGTTGTTTGTACCTGTTTCTATGCATTATTTATGGTTTTATTTATTGTTTTCGTATTGCTTTAGTTGCTGCGGTTTGAAGGCACTTCATGATTATTTGATAGTAATTATATATAATAGATATCGATAATTACAAGAACGGTTAAAAATAACGTTTGTCTGTTTTGAATTTCGCGCGAAGCTATACAAGGGTTATCTGCACTAGAGATCCCTAATTTAGCAGAGTAAGAACAGAGGGAAGGCAGCTAGTCATCACGACCCATCGTCAACTTTTGGACTACTCTTTTACCAACAAATAGTAGAGTTAACCGTAACGTTATAATGCTCCCACAGCTGAAAGGGCGATCATGTTTGGTGTGACAACAATTCGAACCTGAGATCCTCATATTGCGAGACGAACGATCTTACTACGTGGTCATGCCTGAACGTGAACATGAGGAGACTACACGAAGAGCTACAAAAATAACTGCAAGGCTTCAAGTGAGAACCAACTTTTGGAAGGATGTGCCTCACATTGTATCTGACATCGGATTTTACGTTATATCAAACGCCGTTTTTAACGTTAATCGTACATCGAATCTATTACAACAACTTGTTTTGTCAACTCTTCCTAAGTAGTATCTAATAAAGTTAAGCGTTTTCAACTGAATTCAATCTTGCCGTTACTCTGTTATACGTTGTTTTGCCCCCAGCTAGTACAGCGGTAAGTCTGCGGATTTACAACGCTAAAATCAGAGTTTCGATTCCCCTTGGTTGGCTCAGCAGATATCCCGATGTGGTTTACTATACGAAAACACACATTTACGTTATTTTTACTTTATTCTAAATTGAAATGTCCTTTTAAAATTTTTGTCTAACGTTGCACTTACTTTTGTATCTAACGCTATTTTTACTTTAGGATTGTTACGTATTATAATTTATTACGGACGAGTCTCTGATTTATTATGTTACGTATTAATGTTTCAAATAACTGGAAATTTGAATTTGAACTTAGCTCGTTTGGAATTCAGTATAAAGCCACAAATATGCTATTTGTGCTCTGCTCACCACGGGTATTGAAAACCAATTTCTAACGGTGAGTCCGCAGACACATTACTGTGCCACTGGGGGTTTGAACTTAATAGTTACTTTAGTGTTAATATGTACTAAAGCTGTATTATTTGCCAAGAATATTGATACACAAAATTTCCTTTTTTAGCACAGATATATTTTAATATAGAAACAAAAAATAATACAATTTATAATAAGGGTTATCATTAATATTTATTATAAATACTGGCAACATACACACTTACAGACAGTATTGGATCTTATATCTGGTCCAGAACTGAATATTTTATCGACGATCCAGGCCCATGAAGAGCAAATTAGTTCTACACTGATTTTGTTACACCTCGCCTAAGCTAAGGATGTCTTTTCTTGGCTAACTTAACACCGTTGACTTTTGCTTTTTACCGATGAAGATATTTAAAGTCCTTGTATAAATTAATAACATCTGAAGTAATTAACTAAAATTGACCGATTTGTAATTTTCGGGATCCAGAAACGTTTCTGGTCAAATACTGTAGTTTTCCTGATGTATAGGCGTTGATCACAGGCTTATAGCACACTGACTGTAGCTGACCAATAATAATAATCTCCCGTCTCTCGGCTAGCCGCTTTCATACAAATCACGCGAGTTTCTATACATTTCAACAATGTTTGAAAACATGCTAACGTTTTCGTAAAACAAATATTGTTGACTTCTACTCTGAATAATCTCGAGAGCATGCGGGAATTTCGCAATACACAGTGGAGAATATACATCACATGCAAAAAAGAAAACTGTTCTGAAACCAGCTTAGATATTACACTAAACGTATAACGATAAATTCATTACAGGATCTAATGTTTATTTACTTAAGGATCTAACATCGTATCCACCAGAGTCTAGCTCTGTAGCTCAGTAATCAAATACAAATACGAATATTTCATATTTCTATTAATACGAATATGGGAAAAATGATAAGTATTCGAATACGAATACACAAGAATGTATTCGTAAATATTTTGTCAGGTAATATGCAATAATAGTAAAACAACTGACAACAATATTTCAATACTTTTATTTTATGAAACACACATTTTAGAAACTGAAACAAACAAAATCTGAACAAATAACATTTCAAAACTTTTATTTTTAAAAGTGCAATAATAAAGTTTGGGAGCAAAAGTATATATTTAAAGGAGACTTATAGATATTATAACTGTCCATTATTTTTTATGAACATTATTCTCTGAAATGTCTTGTCAGTAAGACACCAGCCATAAGGTCTGAGAGTTTTACTTCCGATACAAACAAATGCTCATCTGGGACAGAAGATGCTGAAACACTTAGGTTGCGTTTAGGTAGCAGCGACAGGGTAGGATAGTTTTTCATAGATCTTTTAATACTATACAGGGATGCTTTTTTCAGGAATGTAAAAACCATTGAGGTGTGCGTTGATCTATGTATCCTCTGAAGATTAGGTGGTTGCTTTCTTGGAGACAGAAAAAAAGACGAAAGAGTTTAATTCTTTTCGAGGGGGAATTTAAGTTTCTCTTTTCTGTTCCATGATTGTAAGATTATCTATTGATGGTACTTTCTTGATTTGTTGTTACAGGAGCATTCGATTGGATTCATAGACTATACGTCTAGTAAAACTTCAGTTCAGTTTAAGTCTGGGATTCAATACCGTAGTCAAGCAGAAAACATTTAGTTTATTATATTGAATCAGTCAGGAGTGATCAATTCCCTTCAGTACATAGGCAAGATTTAAATTAGATCTGAATTGTCAATTTCAGTCATTAACCCATAAACACATGGCACTACATAATTGGATATAACTATGTTCTGACCCAAGATGAAATCTGTTGTCCCTTCAAAAGGTGTCAGTATTTTCATCAAATGTGCAAGAACAGTTCGATTATGAAGAGTAAGTTTCAATGTACCAGTATCTAGATTATGCATGTTGTCATGGATAATCTTCAATAAAGACTTAGTCATCTTAATTTCTGGATTCCATAGAGTTGATGTTACCGACTGAACTCTGACCTCTCCCTTCAGTAGATCAGTTGCTTGTGTTGATTTTCGTATGTAGGTCATGATGGCTGATGCCTTGGAAATTATTTTCAGCGGTGGTCCAACTTCTTTCATACCACCCCTGACAACAAGCTGTAGCATGTGGAAAAAGCGAGGGTTCAGTTATTTTCAATAAGAAATTCGGACAAATTGTCTGTTAGTTTAGATTCATCCATTATTTCATCTTGAGAGTCATTATCTGTAGATGAGTTATCACCACCTCTCACACTAAATGGAGTTTTATAGTTCACGTCTAGGTGAGCAGAAAGCCTTGATCATGTTAGATGCGTAACTGGATTAACACACGACACCTTGTTGTTGATGTTAAATAGATTTATTATTTCCTCGTACTGAACTGAAATGCTATCAGATGTTTGACGCCTGTTTAAAAGCCCGACATGTCAGCACAACTGTTTACATTTTCCAGTCAAGTATAAAATGACCAGTGACTCCAAGAGCATTTGTCTGCTACTCCAAATATCCACGATGACATTGATGTTGGGAACAAGTTTTAGTAAAGAGGTGACATTTTGTTGGACTTCATAAAACCTGCTTTCGGTCAACATTGTAGATAGATGTTTGCGATTGGGAGGAATATACCAAGAATCCGTGGCTTTCATTAGATCCTGAAAACCTCAAAATGTATCAAAACTCTGTCACTGAGAAGGGTTGCAGTGTACCGGTAATAAAATTGTCGAGTTTGTTAGTGATGTGATTCTGACGAGGGTGTGTAAACTTGTATTTAGTTGATTCTGTACAGAACACTGCCACTGTAGGCTGCTGCACTTGACCAGAAATACCAGAGCCAGGGGTAGACTTCTGTTGCTCTGTCTCATGACTGCATCAGAAATATAAAAGCGAAAGAGTATCTCAATTATATAATATAAAATATAGTTTACAATAGAAAGAATTGTTTGTTTGTTTTGGAATTTCGCACAAAGCTACTCGAGGGCTATCTGTGCTAGCCGTCCCTAATTTAGCAGTGTAAGACTAGAGAGAAGGCAGCTAGTCATCACCACCCACCGCCAACTCTTGGGCTACTCTTTTTACCAACGAATATTGGGATTGACCGTCACACTATAACGCCCCCACGGCTGGGAGGGCGAATATGTTTGGCGCGACGTGGGCGCGAACCCGCGCACCTCGGATTACGAGTCACACGCCTTACGCGCTTGGCCATGCCAGGCCGTTAGAAAGAAACAACGACACATATAACGATAAATAAAAACTATGAATATAATTAAAAACATAAGAATTTTTTTTCACTTTTACAATATGATTTATAATACTAAAATATATCATAATAAATATTTAAGTCATCTAATACACAATATAGTTTATAATTAAAACATATATTACTTAATAAATGAAAACAATAAGAAATATAGTTTAATACGCATGAGAAACTTAGTTTACTTAGATTATATTGGGCCCGGCATGACCAAGCGCGTTAAGGCGTGCGACTCGTAATCCGAGGGTCGCCCGTTGCGCCAAACATGATCGCCCTTTCAGCCGTGGGGGCGTTATAATGTGACGATCAATCCCAATATTCGTTGGTAAAAAGAGTAGCCCAAGAGTTGGCGGTGAGTGGTGATGACTAGCTGCCTTCCCTCCAGTCTTACACTGCTATATTAGGGACGTCTAGTACAGATAGCCCTCGAGTAGCTTTGTGCGAAATTCAAAAACAAACAAACAAACTTAGATTATATTGTATAATTTACATAGAATATAATTCATGTTAATAAAAATAATAAAAAGGCTTACCTTCAGATGAGTCAACAGATTAAAAGCTGTTTTTATTGTTTAAGTAGAAATACTCCGCTCACAGTATTTTCACTTTGCCTTGATGTGACCATATCTTACATTAGGAAGTACGAAGTTTTCATGTAGCACTCAAATTCTCTAGACAACTTGATATTCTTAATAACTATGTAATACAATAACTTTTAAGGTAGTCGCAAAATACCAATCCGCATTTACGTACTTCAAATTTTTGTTTGTTTTTAATTTCGCGCAAAGCTATACGAGAGCTATCTGCACTAGCTGTTCCTAATTTAGCAATGTAAAACGGCTCGTCATAACCACCCATCGCCTCCTTCTGGGCTATTCTATAAACAACAAATTGATCGTGACATAATAACGCCCACACGGCTGAAAGTGCGAGCATGTTTGGTGTGACGGGGATTGGAACCTGCGATCCTCAGATTACGAGGCAAGCATCCTGACATTATTTCAATTTTAATAATAGCAGTCTAGAAGTTGGATGAGTACAAAAGTTAACACTTTTGTAATACTCTTACAGTATTAAGTAGTCACTAACACAGCGAAAACGAATGCCGTGCCATTGTATTCGAATATTTCCAAAGCTGTATTTGAATGCATTGAAATACAAATATCACATGTCTTGTATCTACTTCATTATCTAATTTTGTACCTGTTTTAGAATCTAAAAGTTGTATAAGATTTAATATGAAATGTTGGATCTACTTTTGAATGTAACATTGTAATTACTTTAGAATGCAAAGTAATATCAAATTTGGCATCTAAAGTTGTATCTGCTCTGGTATGCAACGTTGTGTTTCACTGTGATATCTAATATTGTGTCAAGTATATAATGTTGTATCTAACGTCTTATATATTGAAATATGTGACACTGCATGACAATGTGCTCTAACAACCGAAATTCTAACTACTCTGGTATATAACGTGGTAACTACTATATATCTAAAGTTGTGTAATTTACCTATAAATGACCTTTCGTAACCTACATTTGTGACTAAACAGGTCAAAATAGCCAACAATACCTGCATACATCTCATTAGAAAATAAATATGTATTTTGTTTAGCGACTTCTGGTGCATTTATTGGTGATCGCTTTCTATAGTACAGACACTGAACTATATACAAAGTCAACATTTCAGATTATTTGCTTATTCATTCTCTTACTTAGGTGCCTGTTTATATATTAATTAACGTCACAAACGAGAACATGTGTGGTTTGATTGCATGCATCGAGCATGAAAAATCCGGGATTTTGTTTCGGTGTTGCGTAAGAAATTATTATAACAACATCAACAAAAGAGTTTCCTTGTAAATAGCCTGAGGAAAATACACCTGCGCAGTCATGAGTACATTCACTCTACGGGAATTTTGACTGATAGGATAAGCCGAAACCTCTTTTCAATTCAACATAAAGCTGTAAACGTTTGATGTTTAGATATTGTGCTTCTACCAGTGCTAAGCCTACGAACTCACTACTAACATAAATAATACGGTAGTACGATATTCATTGTGAATTGATTCTCTGAGGATGTTTACAGCAACTGTATTATTATTACTACTTTATGAAAAAAATAAGTTATACCATACAAATATCTTCTTTCATCTCAAAAATACTGTTTTAATAGATGTTACGTTTCGACCTTGGACCAACATCAGACACAACTGAAAGGAACAGGGGTTTCGAGGCCTTAGGATTAAATAAAACTGCTTTTGATCTTGAGCATTCAAAGTATTACATTTATTCACTAATATCATAATTTCCTCAAGTAGGGCATGGTTATATAGTTCCCGATGGTTTGCATACAAGTGTCTCGTTGTCCCACTCTTGAGATCTCTGCCTGAAGCACCCTGTATAATAGCATACATATTTTTTAATAAAGAGCATGCAGCCAATGAGTGTTTGTGTACAACGATTTTATGTATGCAGTTAGGACGTTCTAAGAGGTTTGGATATAATAGATGAAATAAATGGTAGTTGTTAAAACAAAATGTTCAAATGTTGTCATTGATCAAAGACTTTGTAATTCGGATATTTCAAATCGATTCCGCTGAAACTCCAGTGAAGCTACAGCCACTATTAAAGCATGGAATAGTCGTCGATAGTTTAACACGTTGCATGATATGCCAAACAAATACCCTCGAGAAAACTTACAAAATTTATTCTGTAGATAATATAGCCAAATGTGTTAAGGTGCGCGACTCGCAATCTGAGGGTCGTAGGTTCGCATCCCCGTCGCGCCAAACATGCTCGCCCTTTCAGCCGTGGGGGCATTATAATGTGACGGTCAATCCCACTATTCCTTGGTAAAAGAGTAGCCCAAGAGTTGGCGGTGGGTGGTGATGACTAGCTGCCTCTAGTCTTACACTGCTAAATTAGGGACGGCTAGCACAGATAGCCCTCGAGTAGCTTTGCGCGAAATTCCAAAAACCAAAAAACCAAACCTGTAGATAATACAAGTCTCATCAATGCTGAAAAGATAAGAACAGATATGTAACTCTTTGATAAAAGAATGTTATGACATTGATTCTACAATACAGAAAGAGATCAGCTTAGAATATCACAATAGCTGTTCTTCCAACTATACAAGTAAATCTAACAACAGAGAGTGGACTATTCTGTATAATTGCAAGAATATCATCCACTAACAGATGCTTTATCGTAAAAGGTCAACCAAACTAGCAGTGGAATAGCAATGCCAGTTAATATGTTAAAATTAAATAGTACAAGAGCGACATTGAACTTTATATGAGAAACGTAAAAATAAGAAGATAAATCGAAACAAGCAGATAAAAAAACGAATGATTTAATGATGTGGTGAACATAAGATGAGAACCTAATAGCAATGGGCACCATGAACTTGCAGCAAGCATGAAAAATATTTGCACTTAATGCGCAAAACACAACAAGTTCTCACTCGTCATATCCAATAGAAGGCACAGTTTTCACATGTTCATGAAGTAAAGATTGACGATAAGAACATTGTTAATTAGTGGGTTGGAAGACTGTCGCTCTGAGGCTGACCTGAAACATTACCTAGCTCTGTAGTGGTAACAACATATATATATATATAGAATGTCAATGTTCTTTCATAAAGAAGAGTGATGATGGTTAAGAATCGTAGAGATATGACAACAAACTTTATTCCAGCAGTCTATGATCCAATAATAAGAGCTAAGCTCAAATGACTTCTTCAAAAGTCTTAGTATAAGATAGCCGAGTCCAAGAATTATGGTTACACACACACACACACATATATACATATAAGGATAAAACATTGGGTTCAGTCTATGATACATGAGAAGTTTAGCAAGAAATGTAATGTTAAATGACATGTCTAGTCACGTTATGACCTGCTCTTTTCTTAGAAAAATCTCAACAAACGATGTTAATTTATGACTAAACAGAAGATTCCAGAACCCCAGGACCTGTTTGCAACACAAAGCTGTTCAATATAACACAAATAAGAAAGTATTATTGTACGCATATGTCTGCCTCAATGTCATATAATAATCAATGCGTGCATTGTAGTGAATGATACCACTATTCTGCAGCAAGCGTGATAGCCAATGAAACAAATATCTGTGTCATTTTTGCTTAATGTAAACACGTATACACCTTCAACTGTGTTACACTTCTCCAATTTGAATTATATCGTGAAATTTAAAGTAATTTCATGTTGAAATAAGTAGAAATGCCTTTCCTGTAGAATTATGTTCACGTAGTCAACAAAATATTAAATTAAAATCAAATCAAATCGTTTAAAAATAGCTTATTCAATAATGATTGACGATGACCATCTAGTTCAGAAATAATGTCTAAATAGAAAATAAAACATTAAGTGAATCTGCAACGTCTGGAAATAATTCATTTGTGTCAGTCCAATACATTTCTAAATCACAACTGCTGGAAAACGATAGGTGCGAATAAGGAAAGTTCTTCCCCCGAAAGGAAGTAAATGTAGGAATGGCTGATGTCAGTCCTTCATAAACAAATCACACAATATAGTACGGATAGCATTTGTATCATTTCTACACAGTATAACAGACATACAGTGTAGTAGAATGTTAACAGAGAAAAAATGACAAATATCAATTAAGCACAATGCTACATATAGTGCTATCTGTGTTCTGCCCACCACGGGTATCGAAACCCGGTTTTTATGGGTGTCACTTAGTAGACATACCGCTGTGCCACTGGGTGGCGATTAATTGGACAATAACTAACATATAGCAATACACGTAGCTATTCAATCAGTTTAGCATAATTTATTCATTTTTTTGCTGTTTACATTCTACTACACTGTGTGCCTCTACTACTGGGTAGGGATGGTGGAACTGCCATCCTTACTATTTTGTTTGCATTGTTTTTGAAGGACTGATATTAGTCATTGCTACAGTTACTTCCTTTCATTGATAAGTTTTATTTACTTGTTTGCTGGTGTTTTAATTCAGTGTTTCAATAGATATAGGAAGATTGTATTTATAACCAAGTTTTAACCCAGTGAGTTTCCAACTGTAATATTCATCGTTTATACATTTTTTGTTTTTGAATTTCGCGCAAAGCTACTCGAGGGCTATCTGCGCTAGCCGTCCCTAATTTAGCAGTGTAAGACTAGAGGGAAGGCAGCTAGTCATCACCACCCACCGCCAACTCTTAGGCTACTCTTTTACCAACGAATAGTGGGATTGACCGTCACATTATAACGCCCCCCACGGCTGAAAGGGCGTGCATGTTTGGTGCAACGGGGATTCGAACCCGCGACCCTCAGATTACGAGTCGAACGCCTTAACCCACCTGGCCATGCCGGGCCATATTCATCGTTTATCTTTTATTGGAGGCAGTATATCTGCCCTATACTGTGTACTACGTTTTGGTCCTTCAATTGTTTCTCCAAGTATTTTTATCTGGTAATCTGTGTTTTTTTCACCCAAAAGCAGAATTGTCACTGTGTGTTTCATTTCTAATGCTGCTGTAAGAGTTTGTTCACTGCACGATGCCCAGAAACTGAACAATATAGAACATTTTGTTAATGTACCTAATATCAGTTGCTAAAAGAATCTTTTGCCATTTAGGTGTTGCTGATCTAGAAAAGTTGTGCTATGAATGCGTACTTATTATTCAGCGTAATTATCCAATGCACTATCCTGCCATCCATATTGTAAGTAAATCAGTCATTTAATGATGTACAGTGGGTTCATATGATGGTGATAACGGTTGACAAGTACTAAAATGAAGTGCAGCTTTTAGTTTTTTGCCATACAGTAACAGCATTTAGAAGCAGTTAACGTAGAGCTCGCATGAACAGTTAATTTTTCATACAATGTTGTACCTATAACAAAAGCTTCCCAGTGGTACAGCGGTACGTTTGTGGACGTACAACGTAGAAATCACTTTGTGCTTAATTACAAAAAAAAAAAAAACACCAAAAAATTACTCAATTTTTTTTAGTACTTGTATCTGTGTCAAGAATGAACAGGGAGTTCTAGGGAGGATAAGCCAGCACCAGTACACTTTCTAAAGTACACTTCAAGAACTGAAATATGTGTCTATTTTCTTGTACCCACATCAAACAGATATCAGATTTAGCCAAAGCAGATGGAGATGAAGATGTTTTTAGTAAATCTGACAAAAAAATCATAAACCTAAAAAGGTGCAGATACCACTTTTGGTTTCAGACTATATCCAGTCCTTGACTTAAAAACTCCACTTTCATTAATAGACACTTTCCTGGTTTTAATTTCAAACTTACATCCTTGATGCAGTGGTATATCATTTTAAGGTTTTAAACAGTCTGAAGTGTAAGATAAAAGTTTAGTTTGTTATCTATGCAGATAAAACATTTATCTTATTACAGCAGTCTAAATTTAATCTCCATCAATCCCACGAAAATGACAAATACATTACACAGAACAAATGGCATGACACGAAATTCGAACAGTGTTTATGGGTTGCTGAAAGTAGTGTTACGTTAACTTTTTTTTAAAATCCAGTATAACTTACTAGTGGTTCGAGGTCAGATCAAGTACGGTGTAGTGGAAGAATGGGGAGCATTTTGTGTGTAGTTCTGGAAAGAGTTAGGCATATTTTATCACATATTCATCCCTGGTGCACAACACAAGCCCGTGCATTAGTTGTTTTGTTTAACGTATACTACCTATGTCTATGAGATGAAGTGTGATTATTGTCAGACCTAGTCAGTCATCTGGTTCCACAAACAATTAACAAACTTTTTGAACAAATCATTAAATTCATGTCTCTTTAAGCCATCAACTAAAGACTTCGTGTGTGCTGGCAGCTGTTCATAGATTTTTGAACACAGCACAGTTACTATGACACTAGCTTGACTTATTTACTTCATTTTGTTTTTATTATTCCAAGTGAGAGCTCAAGAGCCAAATGTCTGAAGTTATAAATTAACACTGGTATGACTCTATCAGCCTGCTTTCCTTCGCCTTTATCGCTACAGCAAGTAGGAAAAAACTGTAGGCTGCATCCATAACACACCAAAAAACACTGATTCCAGGTTTGACAGCAAAACTGCCTACTTAATATGCACATGTATGGTCCTCTGTTCTTAGTCCTAATACTGTAATGAATGAAAGGCTTTCATGCAGAAAAGCAGTTTATTTATGCAATAGGTAATTATTGTGGTAGATACATTCCTATATTATCAATACCTAAACCCATCTTTACACGACGAAAGGCATGACCAAGACTATGTTGGAGAGGTACTTCATCACTCCCATCTCACTTACTCCATATATCAAAATGAAGATTGTACTGACTGGCTTAAGTGATGGTTTCTTTAGGAAGTCCAAAATACCGTAAAGTTTTTTCAGCTCCAGTATTAACAAGAAATTTAACCTCATGTTGATGTATTTTAATAATATGATGCCAAATTTATGATTCTCCAAATCGGTCATTATGATAAAACAAAACAAACAAACTTATCCCATTTAAAACAATAGCAGCTGAACCATCACACATTGCAGAACCTACTGTAATGCAGTTGGTAGAGTTAGTGATCAACATTGAAAGCTGTTTCAGAGAAGAGTATGTTGCTTTAGTTACTAATGCTGTTGTTTTTCATTTCTTTTAACATATTATTGTTCAATGTGACCACATCGAGCCATTGCTACGAAAACCGCCTTTGTCAGAAATCAGATGTCTCTGACACCAATGTATTACTGTGACTGACTGTTGAGTTAGGGGAGAATCGTGTCCGTAAAAGATGAGGATAAGAATAATGAAAATTTCACACTGTTAAATCACATTACGCTCTTAGTATGGTTTTACACAAATCTTAGATTCCTCACTTCAGCCATTATTTTAATTATATACATCCAATGGAGGTAAGCCCAAAACTATGATAAATATACATATATATATATGTATATGGATCACCATTTTAGGTAAGAAACTGAGCCAATAATGTATTACTCTTAATAAACAATTTTGTGAGCGTATATGTTCCTTAGCCCTAAGTTAGAGTATTAGCGCAACATTGCCATGAAAACACGTGCATAGAAATTTAGAAGTATTTTCATGTATATACCTGAATAAAAGCATTTTTTTTTTTTTTTTGCTGGCTATGAAAGGGTGATTCATAACATTTTTTTTTCTGCCGTCACATATTTAAAAAAAAAAACATGTCGTTATCAGGAAATTATTCATTTTCTTTCTTAATTCTTAGGCCTATGAGATTTTATGTGTTTTTCCTGAATAGTTAAAAGGAATGAATTACTTAATATATAAGGTACGAAATATGGATAAATTATAATAGAGGTTTTTATGTCTTGCTGTTAAAATTAATCTAAATATATCGTGTTTGCTTCCAGGGACAATGCAATGTTTTAAAAACCCTAGATATGAGTGGGTTAAATGTTTTCTGCTGGTTTCCAGAGTTTTCACTCAGCCACACAAATGAAAGAATACATGAATGAGATTATGGTAATTATATTAACAACTTGAAAATGTTTGGTACTGATTGACTACACATTTTTTTTTTTTTGCTTTTCCCACTCTCAACCGTTTGGAAATTCCCGCCTTCCCGTCCTCGTGGTTGGAGTGCACACATATTTTCAATTATTCTATGATGGTTAACTTTAGTTCCCCGATGAGACAGTGGTACGTTTTCAGATTTACAACGCTAAAATTATTGGTTCGTTTCCCTCGGTAGACACAGCAAATAGCCGGATGTGGCTTTGCTATAAGAAAAAACACACACAGTTAACTTTATGTGTGAAATACAGTTGACAAATTATGTTCTCGCTTTATGTTTTTGGTCATTAACGAAATTTACAACAGTTTTTAATATGTGTTAACTGATTTAGATAAGTTTACGTACTCATAACCTCTGTATTTATTTTCCAACCAAATTATCCAACATGGATAAGTTTGTTTTAGGCAATAAACCCTACACGCTACGTAACTTCGTGATATACGTTGGGCTTCGGATTCACATATTAGGAAGATACAACTAAATTGAAATAAGAGTATATATTAGCAAAAACAACAAGTGTAGAAACAGTTATATGTTAGAAATAAATTTAAATGTCTGTTACTAAAACATTATGTTTAACCCTAACAACTATTTTAGATCCTTGATGTTTGTCTCTTGCACTGCAAACTGAGTATGTACAAAGTAACTACGTGAACGATTTGTAAATATTGTCTCTTCACTAAATTCGGATGAGCGAAAATGAAGTCAGTTCTCATATGTTTCATTTTTTTATCCTCTAAGCCTACACATTGTGTGTTTAGGGTAGGAAGATATTTGAATATAAAGCGAAAAAAAAAAAAAGGCACCTGAGTCACGTGACGACTAGCGCTGAAGATCACGTGCTTAACTAATTAACTATCCAGTGGATTGTACACAGGCGAAGGTGGTGGTAGTGTGGATGTAATTCTTTAGGTAAGTTACAAAGTTAATATAGTATAATGAGTTAACATTTGCTAACAAATGACAATCTCTATTTCTTGACTGTTTTGTTTTGTAGTACTATCGATAATCCTGTTCATGGTCAGGCTAGTTCGTACCAATACTACATTTATACACTAGTATAGTGATGGGAAAAATGGTGTTCCCTGTAATATAGTTGACAGTGTGAGTCTCGGGGAAGTAAGAAGTTTAACTTCTAGTGTAGCTATGCAATTGAAAACAACTTTTGAATCACGTTTAGGTTATTATGAACTTCATAGTTTCCCCACCATTAGGCACATTTACTGTCTCTCATTTTATTTTTTCTTAGTAATCAAGGTCTGTTTGATTGCAGTCAATAGTAACACATTTATTTCAGCGGTATATACACTAGAAATAATTGGAAGGGAAGAAATGATAGATATTTGCACGAGTGAAGTAATAACTCGTTTCAAAATAACAGCTTCATGAAAAGGAATGTTTGCTAAATTACAGTAAATTTTAATACAGTGCAGTAGCTAATAATTTGTGGATTCTGTCATTGTGATTTTGTTGCTTCATTTTGAGAGTTTATAAAACTACAAGTTACAACGGACTTTCGGAAAAAACGATATAACCAACAACAACAAAAGAGTAAAGTGTAAATGATTTTAAGTTAAAGTCTTTTCATCGTATTAATAAAACTAGTCGTGTAGTACCTTTTTAAAGGTTTTTTTAAAAAACTAGTCGTGTAGTACCTTTTTAAAGGTTTTTTTAAAAAACTAGTCGTGTAGTACCTTTTTAAAGGTTTTTTTAAAAAACTAGTCGTGTAGTACCTTTTTAAAGGTTTTTTTATAAAACTAGTCGTGTAGTACCTTTTTAAAGGTTTTTTTAAAAAACTAGTCGTGTAGTACCTTTTTAAAGGTTTTTTTAAAAAATTAGTCGTGTAAGTACCTTTTAAAGGTTTTTTTTAAAAATTAGTCGTGTAGTACATTTTTAAAGGTTTTTTTAAAACTAGTTGTGTAGTACATTTTTAAAGGTTTTTTTTAAAACTAGTTGTGTAGTACATTTTAAAGGGTTTTTTTTAAAACTAGTCGTGTAGTACATTTTTAAAGGTTTTTTTTTAAAACTAGTCGTGTAGTACATTTTTAAAGGTTTTTTTTTTAAACTAGTCGTGTAGTACATTTTTAAAGGTTTTTTTTAGATAACAACTCATAATTATTTTATGAATAAATTTCAAATATTGAAACTAACCCTGAGCTTTACACGTTATTTATTGATGTTTGTTTTATATATACCAAGCTATAGTAACATGCCTTGTAGAAATTTCATAGCGGGGTAACCATGTAGTCATTCTTTAGGGTGTAAAATAGTGTAATGCGTATTGAAGTTTGGTAAACTGTTATAAAGCTGTTTTTATTCATCATAATTTTTATATTCTGAGAAAAAGCGAAAAGTTACGAATGTCCTCTTACCGTTAGGTATTCTACTGCAGGGATTTTAAAAGGCGTACAGTACTACTAGGTACAGAACAGAAAACATTTTGACAGAGAACGAAAACTTTAATTTGAATTTATAGGTTGAACTTCAAACGTTGGAAGGTGTGAACGGGTTTCTAATAAAATGTTTCTGCTTTTATATCGATCCTATACTAAATATGTAGCGTGAATGATTTTAAATTATTCTAATTAATCTGTGTTGTCATTAGCAGTAAAATATCATTGCTTTAAAAATTCATATAAATTCAAATTAATATTTTAGAAAATTCTTCCTTCTGAATTCTCGCAGAAACAAAAACACAACTCCGACGCACTTGAACAAACTGTGTTTTTCTTATCCCCCTTGCTAGTACAGCGGTAAGTTGACGGATTTACAACACTAAAATCAAGGGTTCGATTTCCCTCAGTGGGCTCAGCAGATAGCCCGATGTGGCTTTGCTATAAGTAAACGCAGGGTTTTCATGATACGTAAGAACTCGGGCTGGAATTATACCCAAGCTTTTTTGACCCCTGGTATTTTGTGAAAGGCCTTGCCCACCCTGGATGTAGTAGATATAGTGCGCTTGATATGTTAGTTTCTTTATATTTATTAGATCTCGTACTTGTATCAACACCGTTTATTCTATTTACGCCCGCTCAGCTATCGTTATACTTCAAACGGATATTTGCTATGAAGTGTTTAATTGATAAGCAAAGGAAGCAAACTTAGTTTGAGGAAGTGAAGTAATTATTCTTATCGTTAGGATGTAATGTTCTAAGGTTAACGTTAGAAAAAAAGGTTATAATGAGATGTTTCAGATTGTTGTCAAATTCCGATTACAGAATGCTATCATTAGAACAAAATCATAATTTAAAAAATCAGTCTGTAAGTGAGTATATCTAATTAAATATATCTCGTTCTTACTTGTACAGATTAGAATGCATTGTTTCATGAGTTTGGTAGGCTAGGTTAGGCTACCTACCTTCCCCGAACGATGTTAGTAGTGTTGTTTAGTTAAATTGTCATTTCTTGTGAATTTTTTTTTATTTGATAAAATCGACTGTTTACTTGAATTTACAATTTTTGATTTTTCAAACGTTACTGACTAAAATATATTCTGTGTCCCATTCTTGCAAATTGTTAACATTAAACTCTTTAAAAGTTGAAATGATCGGTGAGAAAAAAAATCAGGTGGATAATATTCAAAAATGTTGTATTTATTTTTAAAAAATACGCATTTACTGGTCTCTAAGCCCCTTGATTTGAAGGAAGAATGTATTATCTAGCGATGACATGAGGTGGATTGAAATTGCATAAACGGTAGAACTAGTCTAGCAATGAGGAGTGAAACAGTCGAACAACAGTTGTTTAAACCAAACTTTACTCACAGGACAAGACGGATAAATCTTTTAACCACGTTTTCACTGTTTCCTAGCTGTTTTCAAGTACGACGCTAGTAATTCTCGTAATGTTGCTGACCTTTTCCTTGACCTACTTTGGTCAAGGTCTAGGGATGGTGCAACGGTTATAAAACACAACTAAAAGTAATTTTCAGTTGGAGGCTAAGTCACAATGTTTGAACGTACGCGCTAGTGACCTACAAATACTATACGAACTCAAACTGGAAACGACTAACTCTGTACCAAGACCACCAGGAAATGTTTTAATAACATAAAATAAGGAACATCTCGAATACGTATTTTTTGTGTTGCTTTTTTTTTGAAATCGTGTCATCCTATGACTATTGGATGGTTTTAAAATAAATCCCAGGAGAGAGAGAGAAAAAAAGCTGTTGCTCTGAGATAAACACGTATTTTGGTTGAGTGTTTACTAATCTAACGTATTACAGCTCGTGTTTGAAAATCAGTTTTATTTCGACAATTTTCATGGTTATGCGTGACAAATTTACAAGTGTTGCCAATGTTAAAAGAATTCGAAAACGTTTGTTTCTGTATAAAATGCTCTGTAGGTAGAAAGATCGCATATAATTTCAGTGCGTTTATAAGGAATATTGAGGAATTTTGGCTTCATCGAAGCAAATCTATTTTTAATATCTGACGGTAAAAAATTTGTAACTGGTCGGGTTGGTCTCCATAACAATTAAATAACTACTTAAAATTACAGTAAAATGATTTACAGCATCTTGCATAGTGATGTACTTCTGTCACAATTATTTAAATGAATTTAATGTTTTCACATGCTCTTCAGACCAGAGATAAGTGAATTTTTCTTAAAAATACATCTTGCAAATGATAGATTTATCTAAGAAAGATGGCCGTGTGGTAGTTTTATATAATTATCATAATCGTACTTCCTTGTTAAGGTTTCAATCTAACCGACTATTTCGGCTTTTATCATGAACCGTTGTGTGTGAAGGAGTGATATTATATTTGTTTGTTAGATTTAACCTTTTAATAAAAACAAAATATTCAACATCTAATAATACAGAAACCACGAATTCGTATGTTGTATTAAAATATGCTAATACGAAGCCAGAGTTAACATGCGTGTATCATTACCACAATGTTTAAAACAAGCTCACCATAAAACGTTGACCCAAATCAATACATAACTCTGCCAGCAGGTGTGTTGTGTCCCCCCCCCCCATACTTCAAGTCCGGGTTTACTATCATGCCCTTTTATTTTACTATAAAGTTCAAGGCTCAGTTTGGAAATCACAACTTGTTTTCCCTCCATCTGTAAGCTTCAGAGCTCCACACATTACTAATATGGGTTCGATATCCACTGTGGACTAGTGTATGTTTTATATGTAATTTTTTCATTGTCGTGGCAATGTCCATTCTCTGTGTCCAGTGTTTTCTTTGTGTAATTCTTAAACTGTTATGATTTTTGCTAAGTAGTCTCAAAAACCGCTATGAGGTTTATAATTTCACGATAAAATTATTTTTGTGACGTCATATTTATTCAACTAAAAGTACGGTGTTTCAAGTACACATCAGCATTGGTATTGTTGTCTCCATAACTTCAAGAAGTGGTGCCGTCACCATTACAATAAAATTTCCAAGTCGGGAAAAACGAATACTTGAGTGTTTTGTGTGTGTGTGTGTGTGTTAGTGTGTGACTGTTTGCAGTTTAGCAGCCGTCGGGAAAACCACTAAATTCATGCCACCAAGGTCACTGTCCCACAAATTAGAAAACGAGGCTATCAGTGCTGACGTCTTCTTCAAACACGCGTTTTTCGGTCGAGTACCCTGTCAGTAGCGCACAAAACTTGCTTGAATACTTGTGTATTTAATTGTATGAAGTATGATTTAGTAAAAACTACTTCTTGACAAACTTTTCACTTGTGTAGGCGGAACAGACGAGCGCCAATTTCTAGCAATGATTTCAAATGGAACATACGATGGCAACACACAACCGCAACTAAATAGAATAAGTGAATACTGCCAAAAATATAGAATAAAAATAAACACAGCAAAAACACAACTAATAGTCTTTATGAAATTGACAAAACACAAAAAAACAACAGCCAGAATTATATATGAATGGCACACTACTTCAGACTGCCCCATCGGCAACATTTTTAGGTCTAACCTATGATTCAAAATTAACTTGGATTAATCACGTCAACGAAATTAAAAATAAAGTCTGGCGAAGAACTAACTATGCTAGGAGACTAACTGGTAAAAACAGTGGATCATCTACAGATAACTTACTAAAAATATACAAAACATATGTTAGACCAGTAATAGATTATGCAGCTTCAGCATGGATAAGTGTAAGCAGTAAAATAATTAAAACCAAACTACAAACAATCTAAAACACACTCCTTACAACAACATACAGAGTTCCAAGAACTATATCATCTCAGTTCATTCACAAATATTCGAACATACCAACCGTACCAGATAGACTCCTACATAGTACAATAATGTACTTCGATAAAAATTGGAACAAGATAGGTACTTCATACATGATGAAGTTAATCCTAAATATCTCTCCCCAGTCAATTGATATTATAATAAATATTAATTTAAAAAAAGTGCCACCAACAAACTTGACATTCTGCTAATAGAGCAAAATAATAACTATACATGTGCCACAATACATGGACATTGCCCTGAAAAGGACCAATTTAAGTTATGTTATTACTTACTATTAATCAGTCCATTCCAACAAAGTAATGGAAGGAGGAATAGGTCTAGTTGTACCTGACCCTTCTGGGTATACAAAATATATATACCCAAACACCGAGAGAGAGAGATACGATGGCATAACAGTGTAAGGTCTCGTACGTCGGAAATCGAATTTCCACGCGATATTAACCGCTGGTTATCATAATGTTTGGGGAAAAAAAGTGCAGAATTGATATGGATGAAATTTTAAAGTAATCTAATCCTGATGCAGGTGCTTTCCCAGGGAAGGGTAGTTAACTCTTCATTATGTGTGTTAGTTTGGCCACAAGTATTTAAAACGATCCAGATTTCGCATCCCATTTTGTGGGTGATGTGACACTCTAGAAACGTTCGTCCGTTCTTCAATATCAGCTACACATTTACAATAACAATTGAACAGAATAACCGACTACTGCCAAAAATATGGTGTGGCGATCAAAACTGGAGTAGTTCTGTTCCCAGAGCCACCTTTCAAAACTAATTTACACACACATGAAATTAGGGCAATGTTGTGGCAACGCACCAGCTGTGTTAGTAATATGACGGGTAAAACTAGAGGAAAAACAAAGAATATTACCAAAATATGCACAACCTAAACACGCTTAGGTATGGAATACGCGAGCCATTCATGAAGGAATATGGCTCTTTCGTTACTTAAAACAACTACAAACAGTACAATATTCATAACTTTCAGTTCCAAAGATAGTCTCCAGAACAACATAAACAGATTTCTGCATAGATATGAAAATATGCAAACACTCCAAAGTAACACAATACATTATTTTAAGAAAAAATTACATCCATAAAAGTAAAACTACGTGCTACACGTCTTGATAATCTACCACAAACGTAGTGGAAGTAGCCCTAAGTACTTCTCAATTACGCTCTGCTTATGAGGCCATCTGCTGCTGGCAATAGAAAGTATCACTAAGTTAAGTTATGTGTGTATTGAGAAAAAGTATTTTGAGTAAATATACAACTAACTGCTTAAAACAGTGGAAGTATAGCTTCATCATTAGAACTGTTCGCAATGTGAAATACTGTATCGCAAATCGAATCGGGAGTTAGTGACGATTAGACGGTCATGTATAACGTACATGGTCTTGAATGGGTCATAGGTTGAAGATATGCGCGGGGTACAAACCATGACTCACGTGTACTAATACAGCCAGAATTTGCCAGTTATACTTCATTAATATCCGTGAAGGAAGGAGGAAGAGGTCCACGTGACCGTCCGTGGTTCAGAGAAAAGCTAACACAATACGACTGAGATAATCATAATAACAAAACATTGTACATCTTTCACCATGTTAAACTTGTAAAGAAGTTTTTTCCGTTACCAATTAAATCCGCCTCTAAACTTTATTAGTTTCAATGTGAGTTCGTCGTCATGAAACTCTGGTATTAATCAACTTGTGCAAGGCATTAGCCCTACTTTTCACTGCGTGACATTACACTGTCCGAGGAAGGGGCAGATTTTGCGCAGCGGCTAACCTTGTTTTCAGTTATTGGACCATGGTGAGTGTTTACAGCGTTTCTAGACTCAAATAGTTCACGCCACGTGATGGGAGAGGTAAGACGAATTATACATGTAGTCCTTGTAAGATTTTTTCTGTGTGTGCGTGCGAGCGAAACTTGTATAGGTTGTAGTTGAATGTTAATATTCTAATCAATATTAAAAGTTAGAAGTTTTGCACCATCATAACAAAAATAATAACTTATCGATTACCATTTTAACCAAAAATTAATAGTGGAAATGTAAAACGTCATTTGAAAACCTGAGAAATTATGTTAAATGTTCTGTTAAACAACTCATTGAAAGTGATAAGAGGTATCCATCTTAGTTATATTTAGTTTAAGTTTTTATGGACTCTTCTTTTTAAAATATTTGAGAACATGGTACAAAACAAGTTGATAATGGAGTTTGAGCTTTGGAATAGGTTGTTTGTAAATTAGCAGCATAGCCAGGTCGAATCCTGCTCGCGACAAACATACCCGCCTTTTCAGTTGTGGCGCGTTCAGTCCTACTTTTCGTTGGTAGAAGAGTAGCCCAAAAATTGGCGGTGGATGGTGATGACTAGCTGCCTTCCCTCTAGTTTTACACTGCTAAATTAGGGCGAATAGTACATATAGCCCTCGTGTAGTTTTTCCAAAACAAAGACAATTAACAGGTATGTGAATTATGACATATTTGTACAATTATTTTAGCGATATAAACCCGTTTTACGCATGTTTTTAACACCATATTACTCGCTATTTTCAATTGAAATTTTGTTTAATTTTACAATTATGTTAAGAACCTTTTTATAATGTAATTTGAATGGTTCAATAGTATAGTACGTGAAGAAAAGGAATTTCATCAGAGCTAATTTTTAACATAGTTTTTATGCCGTGTTTTAATTTACTAACACTATCATGTTAATGTGGATTTTATAAATTTTAATAAATACTATGTCTCAGCTAACACTTCTGTGTTTCTCCTGTGTTAGCCTACAGCTGTTGTTTTCAACTTGAACTTGTAGCTAATAGAACACAAGATTGTTACACAGTTAAAGAGTACAAGCTATATTTTTACGGCGTAGCAACTCAGGACAGTGGCTAGCTCTTCTAATGTGAAACTCCGTGAATGTAGGAGGCTTAATGTGCTGATTTTTATTCCGTGCTGTGTCTTTGATTCCAGCTGTCCGTGACGTTCCAAATACTGGATCCGGAAATCTGTTGGTGTTATTATGTGCTTAGTTTGTCTTTGGATTACATCATTCTATATGTTGAGATCTTGGTGATCCTGTTGTAGAGAGGTTGGTTTGAGCAATTGTAATAACAGTTGAGACAAGTAATCAGTGCATGTGTCTGAAGTGGGGAGATAGCTACTTACAAAAAGTTACTTATTTAATCCATTTTCAAAGATCTTCCAATATGTAGGTCAAATCATAACAACTATACCAGAACATTTTGGTAACCACAAATCAACAACCAAAACAAACAATTATTTACCTTCCTGTAGTAATGTTCAGTTGATTTGTGAAGGTAAGCGATAAAATTTCTTTCCGTGTATGGCAAGTAGAAAAACATCTTACGTGGGTACAAAGTATCTGATATTTATAACTGCGTATTGCTAAAAAAATAAACAGACTACACTGTTTTTCTTATTAAATCCTGGTAGTTATGCCAGTAAAATAGCTTGACAATAAAAGAATGAATTTCGCTGGAACGTCGCTGATGAAAGAGGGTGCAAACTAATTAACATAAACATGCGGTACCGAAAGTTGTTTATACGTTCATTTTTTTCAATCATAATTTCATGTATAAACAAAATAATAATCTGTTGTTAACAGAGAATAGGTAAAATTAGATCGCTGCTGAGTGTGTAAGAGAGATAGATAGAGAGAGAGTATATGTTATTGCAATTTTAGCTTTACACGTTGCTTTAATGTTACAGAAGTAGATTTGTACTTGCTGGAAATTAATCTCGCAGGAAACGTACAAAATGAGTACACAAATGATGTGCAAGTTTCTTTAATGCTGGTGTTTAATGTCGTTTCATTTGGTATCAGTAACAGCCTGGTTTTTTTTGTGTCATTGTGTCCTCAAGGTCTCTGGTGTAATTCGATTCAAATGTTTTTTGAGGCTATGTTCAGAGATGTCTTTAGTACAGCTAATAGTTTTGTGAAATATACAGTTTAAAATCACCTACATTTTTTGTATGAAGTTCGGGTTTGGATTTTGTGGCAATCATTTTATACTCTGGAGATTGTTTTGCTAAATGATTATGCTCAACATTTGTTGGAAGTTTGTTCTTGAACTATGACAATAGAGAAATTAAGCAGGATCAAAGAAAGGTTGCACAGGGAGTATTGTAGGCTTAATAACGTCGACAGAGAAAATGTCGAAAATCGCCAACTGAGGAGTGGAGACATCTAGCGAGTGGAGTCGTCTGAGCGTCTTCCACAGAGCAGTGTATGGGCTAGTTCCATAGCCCAGTTAACTTAATTACGTGGAAAGTAGGCGAAGTTGAGAAGTGTTCAGAATGTTTTTCCAGGTGAACGCTGGAATACATCATTCTCGAAGGATGTGGGTATGAACTTTGTAGGTACACATGGAGGTATAATCAGGTGTTGAAGGTTCTAGAGTGGTTTGCTGTTAAGGCTTGTTAGTTTGTAGAGGAACACGTAATTGACAGACATTAAGGAAATTTCGAGCTTCCTAAGAAGGGACGATTCTGAGAAAGATAAAAACTAAATTTGAAAAGGGGGCTTAATCTGGCGTTAAATGGGGGTTATACACTGATCTTGTATCACAATTCATGTTATCTCTCAAGACTGTACTAACTAAACGACTTGATATAGTGATAGAGACTTAGAAGTTAAGGTGTTAATAGTAAAACTCGCTCTAGGAAACATCACATGGGCTCAAGGGAGTATAGGTAGTTTGAAGGCTGGAGTTGTGAGGTATTTGTAGTGGAAATGTGATGTTTGTAGGAAGGTTTCTTCAGGAGAGTCGGAATAGTTGAATGACCCCTGGAAGGGGTAGGCCAGGTTGCCGGCAATAGCTGTGCATGAATTTGGAATCATTACAAAACGACCAGATGCAAGTAATGACTCATGGTGCCCAGTGCTTACAGATGGTGTTCATTTGTTGTTGGGGCAGGCCGTCAATGTTGTACTGAATACTCCTAAAAGCAGCAATACCCACAGTTTCCAGCTGGCCTGACCATCGGTTGAGGCCATTAATCTGTCCACTGTGTACTTTATAATACGTGGTGAGTTATCGAGGTTTTTTTTCAGTTTTTATTAAATTGTAGACTACGTGCAAAGATTTGCAATAGAATCTGTCAGTTTCTTTTTTGTTGTTGTTTTCATGTTAACTATTTTAGATGATGATTTAAAAAATAATTTATATATCGATTCGTAAATAACTCGGGATGTGAAAGCCCAAAATTGTTTTAATTGGTAACTCGTACAGAAACAAAAGGTAATAGTATGTGTGCTGTTACAATGTTGCATGCTATTTACATTGTGTTTTGAAAAACCTTTAACAAATCTACTACTAAAAATATTTAAATGGGTACCATGATATGTAAAGTGAATAAAGTAAGCGAGTCAATAATCTGCTGTTTTGATTTGTGTTCCAACATTGTAAACTACAGTGGTTGTATTTCATAGGTGCAACACATAAATGTGACAGATGTTGGCCAAGTCTTGTTCGTAATTTAGACAAAAAAATTATAATGAAACCTCTAGGTTTCTTTGCCAGACTTCCTTTTTCGGCACTATTTCTTAAGAGGTTTTTGGCAATAAAGTAGCCTGCGATTTTGAATGTCAACTTACAAGGGTTTTTACTACTGCTTGTTCTATGTATTATGTACATTTAAGTCAACTGAATATTATTTTTCCGGTTGTGTTACATGCCCTGTGTTTTAGAGTATGTTGCTTATTACGAGTCTCTGTGAGAGGAGTACTTATCACATTGTCTTAGCATAATAAAATAAACATTTTTTACCATCGAGTTGATTCTTATGACAATTTAAAATACATAGCGCTGGTTGCACAGATGTCTGAATGTCTCTTATGGTGCATACGTCGTGGAGTCTCTCTCGTTATAACAGTAATTAATTTAAAACACCTTGCATGTGGGGAAAAAAGATGCGCTTCTTTATGGGTATTTGAGTATGTTGTAAATTTTAATACCCAGGAGGGTCAGGTGCAAAAGACCCATTCCTCCATCCCTAACTTTCATTTTCAGCTGCTACTATGTTGTAATGATTGAAAGCAATGCCATATATTGTCTTGAAATGCTTTTTTATTTATTTTCTTTAATTCTATTTATATAAAAGTATTTATAAAACTATGTACAGGGTGGCCCGTAAGCCCCTACCCATCCATATGTTATGTTATATTCAATTACGCATGTATTATAAATTTCTTTTTTTCAGAGAAATATGGCCGATGTAAGCCTATTTGCACTTGAAGAGCGTATTGTGACAAGTACGTGGGTACATGAGCGCAATAATACTGGTGACACCACACAGATACACTGGATCCATAAGATATATGGATGGGTAGGGACTTACGAGCCACCCTGTATATTATTATTATACTAATTCTAAACGTCTAGTTTGGGGGGGTAGAGTGTGCGATTTAAAGGAATGAAATCAAATTTGTTGGTCAAACTAGTGGCCACAATTACAGCATTGATAAGACTTTACATCATATATTTGTTCATCAGATAGCCAGGCTGTATTTTTCTTCAACTTGGAGCATGATGATGGTTTAAACAAAATATGCGGCCTAGATGTATCTGTTAAAAGTAGATAAGAGACAGTCTCGTGCAGACTTGCTTTGTGTAACCAATATTATAACCCTTCCAACAGAAATGCACATAATTTGCGCATTAACCTGGATATGCTTTCACTCAAAAGACAAATAGACCTGAGAACGTGTTTTGTACTAGAGGGTATAAATTGATTATTTTAATTAATTGAAGGATTAAACAACATACGCATCTTGGAAAATATTCAAATTCATACAAAAATCCCTCTGTGCCTATTTTTTACTCAATCAAATTTCGGTGTACTTATTATCTATGTGCAGAATCCTTTTAGATTTTATAAGATATTTTGAAGTGATAGATTAGCTAACTAACTCGTGGGCTACTCAGTCGGACAGTATGGTTTTAGTGTCGCTCGAATAACACATTCACGACCCCAAAATGTGAAATGCAATTCTTTTGAGCGGTAACGGGACGCGAACCACGCAATATCTGACTTGCAGTCAAACACGCTAATTACTCTGCTCTTTAAGAAAGGAATAAAGATTCAAATACTACTGATTAAAAGACACAAACGTGATGTATAAGTTTCTGCTTCTACCAGCTAAACGTGACTGACCCTCTGACCGTCTGGTCCGAAATTTATTCCAGTGGCATTTAACTCCTAATAAAGTATTCTAGCAACAGTAACACCACCTTTTTATCTAGTATTAGGCGAAGTTTAGAAAGAAATGTTTCTAGTATTCAGAGCTGTTCCGATTTCGATCTCCAATCGCAATTATCTTAATGTTAAAAAGTGTGTATACATTAATTTTTAATAACGTACTTTACGATAAAAGTAACTTTTTTATTACGTGCACTATTATTCATAACATTAAATAATAAAGACAACATGTATATAGTATAGACACCTATACTATATGTTTATGGTAACATAAACATGACGCAAGCTTCGAATAAATAAAATCTGTTATTAGTAGCATCTTATTTAAAACAGTAATAATTTGTATGGCAGTGTTATCCAATATTCTTTTGTAATCCTTAAGCTAACAATAATAGAGTATGTCTGAGGTCTTACATTAAATATCGACTTTCGATACTATCTGTGTGTACAGCACGGATAGCCCGTTTTGTAGTTTTGTGTAAAAACAAACAAAATAACATTGAAATCACATAATTAGCCCTTTTTTCTACAGAACTGTCAACGCAGACTGTGGGAGTCTGTAAGGTGGTGGATTTGTGTACAAGAACTTCCTAGTGAAATTAGAAAAACGTGTATTCTTCAAATATACTGTTGGTTGAACGCACTTTATATTCACCGAGGAAAAGCTCGTACACTGGAATACTAAGTTTATTTATTATAGCTATAATAACTAGTATGCATTTGTGGTATTAGTTGCTTTGACCTGACATCTTGGTTAGTAAGATAATCTGTTGTTCAAGCAGGACACTATTTCCTGTTACCAACCATTCGTGGAATTACCCGCCCAGAACATGGGTGGAACTACATAAGGGGTTTTAATTCTAAAGTTCACACAACAACTTTCCAGACGTTATTAACTTGTTGAGTTTACGAAACAACAGAGTGCACAAATCACTTTCATAATGTAGTTGAAAACGCATTTCCCTTGGTCGTATTAGGGGTTATGTCATATTGACAATGACGTTTATATTTCCCATCTCCAGCTGTCTGTCGTATCTCGGCGACCGGATGAGGCCTAAGTTTCGTCGAAAGGTCACATCGGCATTGGTCGTATAAGTATAGTTCAGTTAACATTTTACATCCATCTTTGCTTTCACTCATAAGTTATTATAATACACTTATGATTAGGGTATGGGTTATGTATATTTCTTTATATTCCATTTTGTGAAATCATGATATTTTGTTATATCTATTTAGCTGAAAGAGGTAGAAAATCGGTGCACTGGCTGGCCGTCGAAAAATCGGGGTTCGTAATTTACAGGTAAATTTTTCAAGGACTTTGAGCACAGCACTTGAAGTGTGAAAAGGATAAAGAGTTGAAGATGGTTACGTTACTCTTAATTGAAACAATATTATGTACAGATTTTGAATGTAAAGTTCCGCTTTTGCTAGTCTTATTTAACACCTGTGGTTATTTATATTAAGCTTTGTGGTACACTCGTATAGTGTGGACCAAGGGCTTCTATGTTGAAGCTAATCTTTATGCAAATTTGAATCTTTTTGATGAGTTATATTTTGTCGAATTGCTAATCTTACTCGAAAGTTCACAAACTTGTCGCATGGCATGTTAATAAAACATTGCTACCCAAACAATCTCGTTTTACAAAACAACTTGGTGAAAAGGTGTTACATTTGAAGGTAGACAAAGTTACCCCACATCTTCTGAGAAGACGTTTTATTTTTTATTCATTTATCCATCGTTTTTCCTACTCCTTTTTCGGGTCCAGCATGGCGAAATGGTTAAGGCGCTCGAGGGTCATGGGTTCGAATCTCCGTTACAATAAACATGTTCACCCTTTCTGCCGTGGGGGCATTATAATGTTACAATCAATCCTACTATTCGTTGGTAAAAGCGTAGCTCAAGAATTGGCGGTGGGTGGTGATGACTAGCTGTCTTCCTTTTAGGCTGCTAAATTAGGGAGTATAGATTACCCTCGTTCATAAACAAACAAACAAACTCCTTTTTCTACTGTTAGTTTTGTTTTGTAGTCTTTGGAAGGTTTAAACTTGACTACTTGATTTCTGCGTTGAGTAACTCCACACACTTAATGTCTTATGTAGGCGTCGAACCTAGCGAAAAAAATTGTAATAGGACCTTATAAAATACATAGCATATGATTGAATAAGATACTATTCACTTGTAAAGGTCTGTGTTCACTTGTAATGATAGCATGGTGTTTGTCTTGTTGTCTAGTTCTTGCTTCTATACATGCACAATTTATTTATCAAACTCAAAACACGCATGTTAGCGAATATCAAATAAGGTAAAGTTGCGAAGAAAATCGAGAACAAATCACCAAAATTGCTGAAACCCAACATACAACAGCTTTAATATGTTTTTGCTCAGTGTGACGTAGTGATTAGCGTAATCACACTATAAAATAATGGTTGGTGCCCCCTTGCCATAAAGACACGTTCCGTATTTCGGGGCCATGAATGCACTATATCGGTAGTTCTCAAACTGTGCGACGCAGGATATTTCAAATTTTCGAGGAAAACACAGCGATATCGACATCTGTCGAACACCGCGCGAACTACCACCTCGAGATAGTTCACAGTTTTAACATTAGATTGCGCTACGTTCCTTTCGATGACGTTTTCAAATGTTTGAGATATGTTTTTGTTTACTTCTACTTTCTTCTACGCCAGTAACTTTCTTGTTTCTTATATTTTGTATAAATACCTCTCGACTCTTCGGATCCGTCAGTAATCGAAATAACTGAAGGGTATTGTGACCAAGTGCTTGCGAGGTGTAGCAAAGTTCAGTGAATTATTTCGTTGAATTTTAGTCCTTGTACATAAAAATAGAAAGATTCTTGAACACTAATAAAAAGTGTGGGAGTAAAGAAAAGGATGGTGAACCACAGACCAGTGGCAAAGTTGTGAAGAAACAAAAATATTGGAAATATGATGATAGTTATCTAGATTTTGGTTTTATTTCAGTAGATGTTACTCATGAAGAATGTTTGCAGTGTGTATTATGTCTAAAAGGTTTGGCTTCAGAGTGCATGCTTCCAAATAAACTAAAACGCCACTTACAGACCACTCATCCTAACATGGCTAGTAAATCCTGTGATTATTTTACCAAAAAGTTAAAATAATTGAAAGAAGAAAAAGGTACATTTTTGAAACAAGCATCGCTATCAAGCAATGCTTTGCTAGCATCATACAAGGTGGCATATAGAGTGGCGAAATGTAAAACGCCTCACACCATCGCAGTAGAATTGATTTTACCGGCTGCAGGGGATATGGTGAACGTTATGATTTGTGAATCTGGGGGAAGACTGCTTTCAAAGGTGCCTTTGTTCAACAGTACTATCAGTCGTAGAATCCAATACATGCCTGAAGACCTCAACGATCAGCTAACTGAAGAAATGAAAAGAAAGGAATTCGGGTTACAGCAACATGAAGCGACGGACAGTAACAAGGATGCTCATTTGATTTGCTACACACGGTTCATGGACGGTGACAAAATTGTGGAAGATCTTCTCTTTTGCAAAGAGTATGAAGACTTGTTTGAGATCCTTGACACTCTCATGTGTGAAAACAATTTAGACTGGACTAAGTGCGTTGGTGTCTGTACCGATGATGGTTGTTCTATATTCGGCTGTTATGGAGTATTGCAGGCACTCGTACGAAGCAAAGTTCTTAATGCACTGTGGATCCACTGCATAATCTACAGGGAGGCCCTTGCATCAAAACACTCGAGTCCTCCACTGAATCTAGTCCTGGAAAGTGTGTTAAAAGTGGTGAACTTCATAAGAACTCGGTCACAGAAGGCGAGGTTTTTTAAAAACAACTGTGAGGATATGAGATCTGAGCACACATCTTTTTGTTGTACTACCGTAGCTCGCAATGGCTCTCCCATGGGAATGTACTAATTACCACAGGAATTTTAATCTCAAAGAAGAAGAACACGAATGTGCTAAAAACTCCTTGGATACTAATTTTTGTCAAAATTAGCATATCTGTACGATTTCTTTGAAAAACTTAATGCGTTGAATCTCTCTGTGGGGAAACAACACACACATTCTGAAACTCGCAGAGAAGGTTTCAGCCTCCAGAAAAAAGTTAGTGCTATGGAGATGAAGAAGGTATCAAAGACTGTTTCCCGCTGTTGCAACAGTTTGTTACATCCAATGAAGTTGATTTAACCTACGAATTAAAATCTATTTTTGAGGAACACCTAACACAACTCAGTGAATGGTTTGAAAATTATTTTTCAGAAGATACGGAGATTTTACATGGATCCAAGACCCATTCAAAGCTAAAGCCCCATTCTGAACTTACTTCTGCAGAAGAAGATCTTATTGATCTGTCTTGTGAGAAGACTTTTTAAAACAAAATTTGGCAGCATGGAACTGAGTTTTAGATATCGGTGAAAGATGAATATCCGCTGCTAAAGCTCAGCGAATCCTAATTTCATCTGCGACGTCATATCTATGCGAAACTAGGTTTTCGGCGGTTGCTGTGATAAAAAGCAAGTGCCATGTAAATCAGTGTGGGACAGGAAATGAGGGTGGCGGTATCCAATGTGATTCGAAGGTTTGAAAAGCTGTGCAGTGTCCAACAGGCGCACACATCCCATTAGTAATTGTGGTTATTTAAAAATGAAATAAAATATTGTTTTTTACTTTCAGTTTACGTGTATTATTCTTTCAAACGGCTACTAATTTGTTATGACATAAATACATATTAGTAATAAGTTGTTTGGGCCTAACTACTTAATAAATGGAACTGTTAGGTTTTTCTTTTTGCCTGGGGGCGCCTTAAAAAACATGGTGATAACACTAAGGGCGCAGTGAACTGAGAAAGTTTGGAATACGCTGCACTATATTATAACTGTCGAATCTTCAAGGAAAACCCATGAACTGTAAGAATGTATTATTAACTAGCCGCCTTCCTTCTAGATTACGGAATTGAATCTTGAGGACAACTGTTTGCAAATATCCTTTATTTATTTATTAGCTTTACGCAAAACATCTGAAACAAATATCTGTGTGATAAACACAAACAAACTTGAACTATTTTAAATATAAACAATAAACAAACAATAATTAAATATTTCTTTTTCTTGAATAAGAAATTGGTTTAAAAGTGTGTGATCAATTCATTCCCTACACAGTTCAGACCAACTGTACTAACTATGTTCAATTTTTTAATTTTAACATTTCCTTCGTTCCGGTAAACTCAATAAGGACGTTTTTCATTAAGACTAGTTTTATCAAGGTGAAATGTTGGTTGGGTGTGTTTAAACGATGACTGTTTTGAAAAGTTTGGTTTGTTTTGAATTTTGCGCAACGTTACACGAGGAGTATCTACGCTGGTCGTCCCTAATTTAGCAGTGTAAGACTAGAGGGAAGATAGCTAGTCATCACCATCCACCGCTAATCCTTGGACTACTCTTTTACCAACGAATAGTGGGATTGATCGTAACATTATAATGCACCCATGACTAAAAGGGCGGGCATGTTTGGTGTGACGGGAATTCGAACCAGGACCTTCAGATTTCGAGTTGAGCGCCATAACCACCTGGCCATGCCGGGCCATTTTGAAAATTAACGAAATGCCTGAGATATATAAAAGTGCCTTTCATCGAGGCCTGGCATGGCCAAGCGCGTAAGGCGTGCGACTCGTAATCCGAGGGTCGCGGGTTCGCGCCCGCGTCGCGCTAAACATGCTCGCCCTCCCAGCCGTGGGGGTGTATAATGTGACGGTCAATCCCACTATTCGTTGGTAAAAGAGTAGCCCAAGAGTTGGCGGTGGGTGGTGATGACTAGCTGCCTTCCCTGTAGTCTTACATTGCTAAATTAGGGACGGCTAGCACAGATAGCCCTCGAGTAGCTTTGTGCGAAATTCCAAAACAAACAAGCCTTTCATCGTTAATTGAATTTCATTCCCAATATAAGGAACAGGTTCATAACATAGCTCGAAAATAAGTTTTTAAACTTTTCGAATCTGGTAAAATACTTTAATAATAAAATTAAGTTACATTTAACTTGTTGTTTAAGACTCACTACGTTGGTAAATTAATATTTAAAATTATAAACAGACTTTTCTCTACGTTAAGATGCATTTAAGCCCGTTTATAATTATTACATTTAACTTGAAATCAATTCATACCAACGTAAAAATGCTTTGAACGTATACGAATATTAAAATAACCCACTGAAGTTCATAAAATCACGAGTGTGAGAAAAGGTTCCAGAAAAAAACTTAAATTGTTATAATCAAAACCAGTATATGCGAGTCGCTTGAGAATTTCAAGATAAGCGGCAACCACAGTATATAAATAGTTCAGGTACCAGTAGTTCTCCTTCAAACTTGTATTCTGTTACGTCAAATGAGCCGAAACGTCGTGTCTTGTAAACGTGATATTCGCATAGGGAATTAGAACGATGTACAGAAGAAATTTCGCGCAAGATACGATACGATTGATGAAATGTGTGTGTGTGTGTTCATTCCTCCCCTTCTGATAGCGGGCAAATTTAAATTCCTGCGCGTGTCCTTCTGTAAGCTTCCTTGTAGCCATCAGTTTAAACTTAGAAACGAATAAGCGCAGCTAACCCTTATGTAGTTTTTATTTTCATGTGTAATCTTGTGAATAAGCTTAATTGTTTTTTTTTCCTTTTAGTGTTAATCTAGGACACTTGTTTTCTTTTATGGAATAATAGTTGCTTAGGTCTAGATAACAGTATTATTGTTTTTGATTTAGTCAAGCAGTAACATTTAGGATAGTTTTTAATCTAAAATCCTTAGTGCTATGGAGGATTTATGAAGCCTAAGAGTGACATTTAGTGTAAAAACCTCTAGTTTCGTTTATATTTATATCCTTTATCTACAGAATGAATTTCTCGATTCTTTACTATAACTCGGTGTATTTGCAAAACAAATGTGTGTGTGTGTGCGCGCGCGCACACGAGCGTGGACCTCTGGATTTCTTCAGGTTGTTTTGTAATTTAACCTACTTTTAATATTTATCATTTGTTACAAAGCATTGGAGAAAATAAGGTTGTGTGGGCCTTAGGAATAATAACGTTTGTAGGCCTTACGTCCCATGTAATTTTACATAGAATAAAATTATCAATAGGCCCCTTATTATGACTATGGGTCCTGGGGCGGAGCTCCCTCTAGCTTCTACATAAATACGTCATTGCTAAAAAGTATTTTACACATTCGAATGCTATTGCAAGATACTAAAGTAGTTTTTGTATGCTAAAATGACGTCAAATGTGCTTGTCGGGGTTAATCCATTGTTTACACGAGAGATGTGATAATTATTCGAATACTTTCCATGGTCATAATTTGTGTTTAATTTAACATTTATGGATTTTTTGTTCTTCCAAATCACTTAATTCATACATCATGTGCAAGTATAATCTGTGTGTATCTTTTATCCTTACCTTTTGCTTTGTTGATTAACGTTTATTGTCCATTTACAGTTTTTAAGTGTACATATTAAGTTTTAAACAAGTGTTATTGAATGGGCCCCCGCTAGTACAGCGGTATGTCTCCGGATTTACAACGCTAAAATCAGGGGTTCGATTCCTCTCGGTGGGTTGAGCAGATAGCCCTTTGTGGCTTTGCTATACGAAAATCATCATCATCGTTATTGAATGGTCTTGAAGATAACCTATTTAATGCACTATTTTCACTATGAAAATGAGTGGTCCAGTTGAAAAATGGAGTTTTATTTGAATCTGTTAATTTTATTTTATCTCTGATTAAATTGTTATCACAAAACATGCGTGCACTAAATTGGTTATCAACTTTAAAACTTATCGTGTAAAGAAATGCTTGTTCTGGTTAAGGAAGGATTGGGTATATAACCTTTATCATTTTTTTATCTTGTTTGCTTTGATTTTGTGCATGCGTAGAAGCTAGTTTATCTAATAACAAGTCTGTTTCATATACTGTTAACACAAGGTATCATGTATTTATTTTTCTTTCTTTCTTTCTAGGCCATGATCGCAAAATATCAAACCGTCTAGGAACGCTTCCACACATGTCGTCTGTTGTAAGGCTAATAATAAATATGTTTATTGACAGAAACTTCTTCACTACGTTTCTGCATGTCGTATTAACAGTAACTTTAGCCAGTGTAACTTTCGATGAAATAAATCGTTTAGGACCTTCATGTTTAAATTCATGCCTTACGTATAACTCTGGGAATTCGAATAATACTTCCACTTCAGAAAGCTGTTATTGTGACAACGAATGTGCTGTTTATAGAGACTGTTGTCTTGATGCTAAGACCGTTAGACAACAACCTCAAGATAGTCCGTGGCATTGTATTTCTAAAGATGAATATACTGGAGTGTTTCTGAGAGCTACATGCAAACCTAAATGGCAAGGAGATCAAATGATTCGTAAGAGTTGTGAAAACACTATTTCAGATGACCAGTATGATCCGATTAGACACCTTCCAGTGACTAATCCCAACACAGGAGTGACGTATCGAAACTATTATTGTGCTATCTGTAATGATGATACAAGCTATGATATGGTGTTATGGAAACTGCTGTTAAAATGTCCCTTTCTAAATTTTTATATTATCTATCGACAAAACTTAACTTTCGAATACGTACGCGACAATTTAGAGTACCACGATTCGAAATGGGGCATATGGTTAGATGGAGATGATGATAAGTTACGCTTTTATGATTGTTCTGTTAAATTTCAAATGCCTGATGACTTAACGCCCAACCTTAGACCATGCGTTCGTAATCTGATTTCTGAATGTGCATGGAACTGGAACATCTCTGATGTGAAAGAAAAATGCAGTTATTACACCAGTGTAGTATATCATGAAGATAAAGCCTATAGAAATGTTCACTGCGCCCTCTGTAATCACGTGAATTTATCTGAACTCTCTTGTTCCAAAATTGAGTCTAATATTGTTATGTATCGTACTTTTTATCCACGTGCTTTTCCATGCTGCTTGACGTCAATGAACACTCAGGAGCGTTGTTGGAACAGTAACACTCTGCAGAAATGGAGAAATATTTGACCCATTCTTCAGGAAATGCAGAAATATCGTGTGTGGGTTTTCCTGGTATGAACCCCAAAATGGTAAGTGTGTGGCGTTAAAAGCACAGCCGTCATCAACCTTTGACCAAAACTCAGTCACAACGACTATGATCAGCGAGACAGACGTAAACAACGACTGTTTCACAACCAATGTAACTCTTAAGAATCGCTGTACATCATTACATCAAAACAATTCCGAAATTGCTTCAAAATTACCACCGGCTACCACAAACCAGTCCATTGTCTATGGAACTGATTTTCTCAGTTGTATCAAGGTTTCTTTTGACGAAGACGAATATATCTTATTGAATAATCAAAGCGTTTACATCCCGAAATACGAGCATGTGTATAACAAATCATCTTACGTTATCCACAAACGAAGTTTACTCGTGTGCGCACATTATCTGAATCAAAGTTCAGTGCACGAGGGAAAATTTTCTATTTACATGGGTTATGTTACTATAATTGGCCTTGGAATTTCTATTATTTGCCTCTTTCTCCATTTTGTGGTGTTTCTCATGATTTCAGATCTTCATAACCTTTCGGGACGAAACCTGGTATCTTTAGCTTCTGCTCTCTTTTGTGCTTATTTCTGTTTTGTCGTCGGCCAGTTAAACATTCTTTCCCCTTTAGCATGTACTGTTGTCGCTATCTTGACTTATTACTTTTTTTAGCATCCTTTTATGGATGAATGCATTGGCTTTTGATGTTTGGAGTACTCTTAGAAGTGCTACGCAAGAACTACGTGTTTCAAGTGGGAACAAATGGCCAAAGTTTATAGGCTATTCTCTTTACTCTTGGTTGAGTCCAGTTCTTTTAGTAATATTATCGACCATCATTGAACAGTTAGAATATGTACCAGAGAACTACAAACCAGGATTTGGAATCTACCAATGCTGGTTTGGACATAAGCGAGCCTTATCGTTGTTCTTTGCTGCTCCTTTAGGACTGGTGATGTTGGCTAACATGATTTTTTTGTATGGAGTGCTAGAATGATAGTTACCACATCATCTAATATAACTAAGAACCAGATGAAGTCTAACAGAAAGAACTTTCGTTTGTATTCACGATTAGCTCTTCTAATGGGTCTTACTTGGATTATTGGTCTTCTTGCTGGTTACATTGATATTGAAGTTTTATGGTACTTATTTATTTTTTTTAATACTCTGCAAGGATTGTTTATTTTCATCGCTTTCTCGTGCATTCCAAAAGTTCGAACAAGTCTTCAACAAAGATTTATTTCTGTTTTTCCAAAATTATCCACTTTCAGGAGTCGCACCATCAACTCTGGAACATGTTCAGGATTGACTTCGCTAACTGTTGTATCGTCACATCAAAACAGCCATCAGAATATTATACAGAGGGAACTGACACATTCCAACAGCACCCCAGCTGCTACTTCTTCACATCGATAATTTTTTCAGTGATGGCGACTGTGAAATTTTTAAAAATACTTTTTAAATGTAACGTTTTTTATTTTCGGTAAATTAATTTGTCGAACTCGGTTTATAACGATATATCGGAGTATTATCTTACGTATAAAAGGCGTGGCCAGTTTTAAATAATTTTAAGTGAAATATTGTGATAAATAAATATATTGTAACAATGTTGTTTTATTATTTGTGAATCGTAAGTACTGAAGTATTTAAAATGGGACAGTTGAAGAGCTGATAATGGAGGTTGCATTTGTTAAATTTATTAACCTCACCACGGATTATATTAATGTATAGTTTTTTTTTCGTCCCGAAACGTTGAGTATTTTGTTTGACACTGGAAAAAAAATCTTTTCGAATTTGTTACATGTTTTTTTAAACCTTGAAATTGATATAGCGAAGCAACTTGTACTTTTGTTAGTTTCTAACCATATGTTTTGATTATTTTTATATTTGAAAGTCACAAACTATCCGTCTTTGTTTTCTTGTGTAAAGTTGTATTATTATTGTTTTTTGGAGTGGAGTTATTCAGAAATTATTGTTTAGACTGAAGAGACGCATTGCATTTCTTTTGTTTCTGTTATGACAAATGAGAAGACCATGTAAAACTATCAAGCAAAATGGCTATTTAACTATCTGTACCATCGTGTATTCACCAATCCTGTAATGAGTTTTGTTGCTGTTGGAATTAGTTACAGAGCATTGGAGCTCGTGTTCAGATATTGATGATTGACAGATTTTGTTCTGCTGCTGTTTTGGTTTCATTTTTCCCTTAAATTCACACTGTTCAAATATTGGGTAGCTATCCAGTCGGGTTCTGTGATGACGCCATTGAACAATTATAGAAACATTTTCAATTTAAGGTTAGACGTAAAATTCGTATGACAAAAAGTACATAAAAAACGCGAATATTTCCAAGCGAACTGTTGTCGATTTGTTTTAAACATCAGAGAAGTTTTAAATACGTGAGCGCCCAATCAAATAATTTTTTACTACAAGGAATTTGTTTTAAGATATTTTATAAATGTGTATATATTTTAATTATAAACTATACTTGACTTAATACATTCTCGACACTTTAACGAATATGTCGATTATGTATGATCTTTCCATATATGTTAAATGTTAATTTGCTTGAACCTGCAATATGGAGAAATTGTATACAATGTAGTTAACTGTTTGTTTACTTACTTGTATGTTCTTCTAAGTAATTCTAAAAAAGAAAAAACGCCGATGGTTTGTATTCTGTAAAACCAGTATACTGTAAACTCTTGAAATAACATTACTGCCGGTACACTTGTTAAACGAAGTCTCAGTTATTTAACGTTTCGGACCATGTATCGATGAATCACACAACTATCTCATTTCTCAAAATGATAATTTCTGTTTAATTGACTAAAAAACGTCATGTGAGTGTGTAATGTCGGCCAACAGTAATTAGTCATTATGCTGTTTTCCTTCTTATCATTGTAAAATAGTCTTTTGAAATGCATGAAAAAGTACCAATAAAACAGTATTCAAAGGTTATTTCGTCAAATTCATTTTTATAGAGGTATTTTGTATCTAAAAATATTAAATATGTCATGTTATCTCGATAAGATCTTTACCCTACTCCAGGTGTCTGGTAAACGTATGAATTTTTCTTTAAGATTCTTAAATTTGTTTTAAATCTGTAACAAACTGTAAAGATGATTACTTTTTCCACTAAAATTTGAATGGTTTTTTGAAGTAACGGTAATTTCAAGAATAAAGTTTTCTAAAAGTACGAAGAAAGCGAACCTATTTTTAGTAATATTCCAGTCAAGTGTAAATTTTAATGAATTTATATTTCTGTAAACGTTCTTGTTTGTGTGTGTAATAAACTTAATGTTTTCGAACGTAGTGACGCTTCTTTTTTTAAGCTTATTTTCGTGATTATTTTAAGAAAAAAATATTGAAATTTTCTAGTGAATTTGTAAGGCTTCACATTTGTTTTCGTATCTGCCCTAGAGTGACATTCAACTTGAGCATAATGACGACAGTACAACCTTAACAAATTTCTGTAAGACAACTGACTGATTGCTCTTGCATATTAATATTTTTACGTATATTCCACAAAAGGATAAAGATACCTAGATTTATACGCGTGGTTTGAAAATCATTTTTAACTGAATTAAAAAGTCGGGAAAGATTAAATTTAAATAAAAAGTATCCGTTTTCGTGAAAAAGAACTAGCATATCTGTGACATAAAGCTTTCACCTCGGTTTGAACTTGACAGAAGAAAGATGAGGTAAAATTTGTAACATGGATACCTGAACAAAATAAAGAACAGAAAAAAGGCCGCGAAAATGATGCAATCATCGTCTTCTCAATAAACCACTTCAATAATAATAATAAAACATGAACAGGGTTGTGACATGGATGGCACCAGTCTCACTTGAAAAAGCCATTTGAAAATAAAGATACTACAAAACAATCATCCTTACAACAGGAATACTATCACTTTTGTCTGAATACATCTGAAAAAATAATACAGATCTAAGGCTGTGACAAGATTGTGATCACATTCGGCTTCAACAAAATTGTTCTCATGATTCCTTCACCGGTTAGTTTTAGCACGTATTTGTAATATTTCGTTGTCGAAACATGAATTTGTGCTCTAGATCAAGATGTATTTTCTGTTATATGAAAATGATTTCGTATAATAAATTGATAAAATGGGTTGGAACTTGTATTGTAAACTGACCCACTTACAGTATTTTAACATAGGAGTAAAAACAAAGAAAAATATGTTTAATGTCTATAGCTCTGTGAAAGTAGCAAATCTATATTAGAAAATTAATAATGATGTAATATCGGATTTAAAAGAATATACATATAATTATTTTACAAAATATGTGTGTGACCAGGTGATTAAGGTGCTCGACTCGTAACCTGAGGGTCGCGGGTGCGAATCCCCTTCACACCAAATATGCTCGCCCTTTGGGCCGTGGGGGCGTTATAATGTGATGGTCAATCCCATTATTCGTTGGTAAAATAGTAGCCCAAGAGTTGGCTGTGGGTGGTGATGACTAGTTGCCTTACATCTAGTCTTACACTGCTAAATCAGGGACGGCTAGCGCAGATAGCCCTCGTGTAGCTTTGCCCAAAATTCAAAAGAAATCAAAAGGTATGTACAAAATTACGTTAAAGTAAAAAAAATGAATAAAGTAATTATAATTCTTATCTTTAACATTTGAATATTTCTTATCTTTATTTCAAAGTATAAATATACATTGGCTGAAATGATTTTAGTCTTATTTATCGATTCCAAAACAATAAAATCATTGTGTTCTACAGTTGTGCGTGTAGCTCAAAATGCAAAATGAAATTATATAGA
>NC_134833.1:71069665-71136131 GCF_004210375.1 Tachypleus tridentatus | reverse complement strand
GACCAAACAAATTGGTTTTGTTTGTTTTTTTTTGTATTTCGCGCAAAGCTACTCGAGGGGCTATCTGCGCTAGCCGATCTAATTTTTGCAGTGTGTGACTAAGAGGAAGACAGCTAGTCATCATCACTCACCACCGACTCTTGAGTTACTCCTTTACCAACGAATAGTGGGATTGACTGTAACATTATAAAACCTGAAGGGGTGAGCATGTTTGATGACGGGGATTCCCGACCTTCAGATTACGAGTCGAGTGCCTTAACCACCTGGCCATGCCGGGTCTGCTACTACTCACGTAATAAAACAACAATAAAACAAACAAAGGATATCGGAAAACATCCCTTCTTTCATCACCTCAATTTTCATAAAATTTTGACAGTATTTCCGGTTACTTTCCCTGGTGACTCAGCAGTATGTCTGAAAACTAATTAGAATTAAACTCGGATTTTGGTGGGCATAGCACAAATAGCCCATTGTGTAGTTTTGTGCTTAATAACAAGCAAAAAATTTTTTTCTATTTTCTGCTCGAGTTTCAGAATTCTTTGTATTGTCGTTCCACAAATATGAAACAAAATAGAAGGACAGGCTAAACTGCAAACGTTATTCACCTTCATGTTTTTTTTACAAAATTCTTGTTAATGTTTCATCATTTTCTTTCTGATTTCTTGTTGCTGTTGTCTAGAATTATAGTGCAAATAAATAAAAGGCTTGCCTGCTGAAATACAATTTCTTTCATGATATGTCAGTATTTTCTTGACATCCTTTGCTATAAAGAAAAAAAATAGCTGTGTGTTTGTGCGCGTGTGAAGAGAGGGTCAGCTTGATGTTAGTCTAGACTTATAAATGTATTTATTGAACGGTTGTCGTTTTTTATTGCAATTAAACAAAACTGTTTGTCTGTGCTCTGCACGCCACAGGTATCGAAACCGGTTTCTGGCGTTGTAATTCTACAGACATACCTTTGTACCACTGGATGACTTGAACGAACTAAGTCAATCTTCACACATCTGGTTTTCTACAGAAAATGTTTGCAGGTATTTTCTTTTGCAGTCTTCTAAGAGATATAATCCTTTACAAATTAACCTAACTCGACTTAGTCTCTTACTCTGAATGTTTTCACATGTTTTGCTGCTATTTGTTGCTACTTTCTCTGAGTTTCTTTCAGACTTCTTGTCACAGTCGTTTCTGATGAATAAACGTATAAGTCTGGGGCTAAACACTCCAGTTTTATATTTTTTATATAAAAGGCCGTATTGATAGTGCCGTATTAAAAGAAGAAAGGAAACTGGAAATGGAACAAGATAAAAGTAACAGGGAACATGTCAAGCAATTTATCCAGATATTAAGATAGAACTATCCCGTACTTTTGGATTGTATCAATGTGAATCTGTCTTAGTGGATTACAAACTTCTTTTCATAAACATATATAAACAACTGTACTACGTGTGTTTCAGACCCTTTGCAACAGGTCTAAAATCATTTGCTAATCATTTTTTGTCAGTAAATATCTGAACTGTAAATTTTTCAAAATTCATTTCTAGTAGAGATTTAAAGGTGAAAGGTGATCTATTTCATTAATTTCACTTTAAATTTTCAAAATTCCAAAAGAAGAGTGATTATTCTAACTCCACTTTAAAACAAGATCTTTGTATGTATATAGACGCAGAAAAAGTCCAACAAAATTTTCTTGTTAAGTTTTGGGGTATCTACCCCTTCCTCCAATTATTTCATTCTGACGTGATGAGCAGAACACAGATAGCCCATTGTGTAGGTGCTCAACCACAAATCAATATAGCTTGTAAGAAATAAACATTTCTTGAGTAATTTTATTCTTACTTTTAATCTTAATTTAAAATATTTCAGATGGTAAAATAACAACAATCGGTTTTGTGAATGCTGATCTTGTGTTTCAACAACAAAACAACAACTAAAATACGGGGAATTTAACATGCAAGTGACTGTTTAGTTTTCTTTGTTAGTTAAGTAGAAAGTGGAATAATAATCAGTCGACGAGTCAGTGGATTCTTGTTTGGAAGCCTCGCAACGTGATGATTGAAAGTGGTTTTGTAATTATAAATGCCTGTCGCAATCTGGTGATGAAAACTGTCTTCAAAGATAGAATAATTCAAACAACAAACTATCACAAAGTTCCAGGAAGAGCTGAAGGTTATTTTTAGTATAAGAGATTGTTCAACATAACGTGTGTTATTAATTAACATTGAAAAATAAGTTACATGCAGAAACATGGATATGACTAGTTTCGAACAGTTTCAAAATGTATGACCGGGAGTCTCTTTGCCGACACGACAACTAAAAGTGTAACAGAATCTAGGAAGAAAAGCAGTGCAAACAAAAGTAATTTACTGTGATCGTATTTTTAAAGTATGCAAATTATAGAATAGTTTCAGGAAGACTGTCAAAACTAAGTCAATTCACTGAAGAGTCCTAAATTCTGTCAAGATCACTTTTAGAGTATCACGAAGGATTGAGCCACCATCGGTTTCTTCTACAGTTTAACTGAAGACCTCTTCCCCAGTGTGTTTTATTATAGCAAAGCCACGTCAGGCTATTTGCTGTGTCCATCGAGGGGAATCGAACCCCTAATTTTAGCGTTGTAAATCCGAAGACTTACCGCCCTCCCACCGGTGAACCTTCGCCAGTGACAAGAACGCAAATGTTCCTAAAGGGCAAGAGTTCATTCGGTATTAGTACCATAAACCATGGAGAAGAAAACTGCCAAGAAAGATATGGTGTTTGGAGAAAATAGGTAAAATGAAATGAGTAAAAGATAGCTTTTGTTAATAAACTAACTCATAATTAATTAATATTTTTAGTACTTTATATAATAGGATATTTCAAGGGACTTTATAATCCAGAGAGAGAGAGAAGTATGTTCAAGTTAGCTGAGGTGGGTATTAAAACTTTAATTAAAATAAAGTAAAGAACAACGTTTTGACCTCCTTAGGTAATCTTCAGGTTAAGAAGGTCGAAGTGTTTTTCTCTACTTTATTTTAAGTAAAGTTTTAATTCCCATACCGTTTTGATAATACATTTTTACTTCAAGTAGGGCCCGGCATGGCCCTAGCGTGTTAAGGCGTGCGACTCGTAATCTGAACATGCTCGTCCTTTCAGACGTGGAGGCGTTATAATGTGACGATCAATCCCACTATTCGTTGGTAAAAGAGTAGCCCAAGGGTTGGCGGTGGGTGGTGATGACCTGCCTAGTCTTACACTGCTAAATTAGGGACGGCTAGCGCAGATAGCCCTCGTGTAGCTTTGCACGAAATTCAAAAACAAACAAAAACGAAACATACTTCAAGTAGGCTTCTTGTTATCACGAATTGTTCAAGGCAATGTTTTGAATTTAGATGCTTTTATGATTTGAGGTTCAAGATAGCTTTTAAAGACACCTAATGAGTGAGCAGGTTAATGTTATAATTTTTTGAAAATTCATGAAATGAATTAGGCCATATAAAACATAAGTTAGACTAAAGTTAGATTATTACTATTATTAATGAGTACCAGAGATACGAGAAGTATCGTTCGTGTGAGGCAGAAGTTGAGTAAATGTTTCGTTAGCGTTTGTTTGTTTGTTTGTTTTGGAATTTCGCACAAAGCTACTCGAGGGGCTGTGCTAGCCGTCCCTACAGTGTAAGACTAGAGGGAAGGCAGCTAGTCATCACCACCCACGGCCAACTCTTCGGCTACTCTTTTACTAACGAAAAGTGGAATTGACCATCACAATATAACGACTCCACGGCTGAAAGGTCGAGCATATGTGGTGTAACGGGGATTCGAACCCGTGACCGTCTGATTACGAGTCGAACGCCTTAACCACCTGGCCATGCGGGGCCTTTTTTAAATCGAAAACACAATCTGATGCAATGGTACCTGAAACAAATAAACAACAAAGAGTTTTGCTAATAATGCCAAAATTTATTATTTATGGCCAATAAAGTATAACTTGCATCCATATCAGAGTTACTGACGTTTAAGAAAAAAATAACTATGTCATAGAAAATACAATGAACTTGTTTAGCACTCAGTGATAAACGAACCAGTATAAAGTCTTGTGTACCACTCAGTGATACACTTTGAAATGAACATAAATTATTTATTTTCTGATAAAGAAGGAGAATATGGAACACTAATCGTAAGTTTGGTTCAGGTACGCTTTGTATTAAGTTCTGAATTTCGAAAGCAGCGAGTCAGTTTCGAATAAATAAACAAACATTTCCTGCACTTCAAACTGTGGGTGTGAAATAAGAGTGACAGTCAATCCCTTAGCGTGGTAGAGTACTGCTTTCTCTCCGGTCAGAGGCCCGGCATGGCCTAGCGCGTAAGGCGTGCGACTCGTAATCCGAGGGTCGCGGGTTCGCGCCCGCGTCGCGCTAAACATGCTCGCCCTCCCAGCCGTGGGGGTGTATAATGGAACGGTCAATCCAACTATTCGTTGGTAAAGAGTTGGCGGTGGGTGGTGATGACTAGCTGCCTTCCCTCTAGTCTTACACTGCTAAATTAGGGACGGCTAGCACAGATAGCCCTCGAGTTGCTTTGTGCGAAATTTCCAAAAACAAACAAACAAACTCTCCGGTCAGTAGTTCAAAATTAGGTGAGGCAGCAAGGTCATATTAAGGATGAAGCAGAAAGAAGTATTGAAAATATTCTGCACTGTATGTATTTGTATTTATTAGAGGAAGGAATTGCTATTCTACTGGGAAGTGGCTGATAGCCCTAATATCTTTCTATGAATATAAAATATAAATGCTCGTCCATTGGAAAGAGCTATAGTGTTGTGAAATGGAACAGACTAAGAAAAGTAAATGGTTAAGTGAACAAACTGTGTTGGGATAAAAAACGCGAAGTTTTATTGACAAGTTAATGTAGAAGACCAAAGTAAAACAAAGTCGGAACTTTACTAGAAACTCTAGGCTATCTCAGCTGCAGGTCTGTCATCCTCACAGAAGTAAAAGAATTTCCTTGTGAAGTGACAAGATCGCATTCACAAAGCACTTTCTGGCTGAATCAATCAGATAATGGACACTGGAATTTTGAAACATTTCTGTTCCACGTGACCGTTGTAAAGCAGTCCTTATACCTAAGGTAAAATAGAAGACAATACAACTATCATTTACTTATTTATATATTTAGTATCTTACGACATAGTAGGTAACTCTGCTTTGACTGGACTTGCTGCAGAGAGATTAGTAATACGCCAGACTGCATTTGGCATGTGACCTCTACCGGACTTAATAAGTTCTAGGCAAGAACAAAATGAAACACATATTAAATATACGCATTATAGGAGAGTAATATATCTTGTTTCTACACATTATAACTTCCATGACGTTATCCAAAAAAAAACAGTAAAATCTTATCTAGTTTAATTAGATTATTTCCTAAACTGTTGTATAATTCTAACTATATACTTGGAGCTAGAAAATACCAGGTGAAAAGGAAATTTAAAATATTTTCAAGCTTCTCCGACTTACCACCGGGTGCCAAAGGTTGCTGTTCTTTTGAATTAAGCACAAAGCTCCACAATGGGCTATCTGTACTCTACCCACCACGGGTATCGGTACCTGGTTTTTAGCGTTATAAGTCCGCAGACATACCGCTGAGCCACTGGGGGGACGCCAAAGGTTGCAAAAATATAGCTGTTTTAGTATTTAGTGAGAAAATTATATTGGTTTATTTGTCTTCTTATTAATTCTCTGTTTAAACGAAGTTTGACTTTTTTTAGTGCTTGAATTAAAGTTAATTCAGTCTTACAAAAGCACGTATACATTTTGATGCTGTTACAGTTATTTCTTCTTTCATCGAAATTTTCGCGACTTCTGTATGGACACATAACTGATATAAGCATTCACATTGAAGTTATTTAATTTTACGCTAGGGCTGAAGTTGAGGAACACAAAACTTCAAGGACTCGTACTCTTTCTTATTTCAATTTTATTATTAATTTTTAAACGAAGAATAAAAATTAATATATTTTTATTGCATGCAAATTGCTCACATACCGAAAAATTATATAATTAAAATAATTACTTAATTAGATAAAGTTATGATTAATAATTTACTTTTGAAGCTAGAGATTACGTGAAAGCCAGAACTGGAAAAATACGTATCTTGATTTTTTAAGTAAGAAATGACTATGAAAATTTATCTTACTATTGAAAAAAAGATAACCATATATCACGATTATTTGTGTCCAGAAGCACTGCATTGATAAACTGTACTGAAAAACATCGGTATCTTTCTTTACCATTGCTATTAGTGGCACAATAATACTTCTATAAAGAAGACCCAGGATCGAATCCTGGCTTTGCCACAATACGAACTGTCATTCTGAAGATTATACTAAAGACGAACAGAGGTGAGAAGCCATAATGTGGGATATAAAATAGTTAGGATCTCTATCTATTGATTATAATAAGATGCAACTAATTTAAAGCTAGATTTCCATTATCCTATAAGTTATTAAACAAGGAAACGAGTGATAGCCAAATCGTCATAACCTTACCGCAAATACTGAAAGATGCATATTGCTTTTTTAAACAGAGAAATAGGATATCGTATATAGTATTGATTTTAGCTGAAAGAAATATTCCACCTTTATCATTTTACCTGAAATATATATCTCTACAACTTCATAACAAAAATATATACCTTGGTGATCTGAATTATAACCCCATGAAGATTGTTCATTTTAGAGAAAAAATAAATCTTGGAGTGTAGAATTATTGTAACCAAAATATTTTTAAAGTCAAACTATTGGTAAATTTACCCTGTCAAAATTTAAAGTTAATTTAAAAACGCGAATCTTGACAAACGTAAACTGAGAAAATAGATTAAACATTTTCAATGAAAAATACGTACCTTAATTCTGTTGTATTCATTATTAACACAAAGTTGCACAAAAAATATCTATTGTCTGTCTACCACGGGTATCGAAACCTGGTTTCTAATGGTAGAAGTCTGTAGAGATACCGCTGTGTTATTAAAGGAGCACCATATAATGAAAGCTCTGTTGAATTATTAGAATAATAATGTTTGCCAGGTAAAATTGTACCGTATTCCAAAATACTTTCAAATTAAAAAACATTACAGTAATTTGACATTTGAAAACTTGAAAAAACATGAAGACTGACAAACTTAAGTGCCAAAATACCTTAAACATTTTCAATGAAGAAAACGTTCACCTTGATAATATCCAATTAAAACCCTATGTAAAATTGTTCTGTGTTTTTTATTGGTATCAAGATAAGTTGATATTGAAGAAAGAGCGATTTTACATTTCAGTGTCTCAGAAATCTAATAAATAGGGGACTACTTTTATAGATACTGATGAAAGTCCTATTATTTCCTAAGGTACTAAACCTTAAATGTTTATGTTGTTGTTTTGAATTAAGCACAAAGCTACACGAGGGCTATCTGCGCTAACCGTTCCTAATTTAGCAGTGTAAGACTAGAGGGAAGGCAGCTAGTCATCACCCCCTACCTCCAACTCTTGGACTACTCTTTTACCAACGAATAGTGGGACTGACCGTAACATTATAACGTTTCCACGGCTGAAAGGGCGAGCATGTTTGGTGCGACGATTCGAACCCGCGACCATCAGATTACAACTCGAACGCCTTAACCCACCTGGCCATGCCGGGCCGGCTTTAAACAACGGTATTTAAGGTGGTAACAAGTATAAAGGTTCTATGGTCTGTGCTGCCAATTTTCTTTCTAATTATTAGTGTAAGGCCCAGCGTGGCCAGGTGATTAGGGCGCTCGACTTGTAATCTGAGGGTTCTTGGTTCGAATCCCTGTCACACCAAACATCTTCGCCCTTCCGTCCGTGGGGCGTTACAATGGGATGTTCATTCCCACTTACGTTGCTCAATTAGGGACGACTAGCGCAGGGAACCCTCTTATAGCTTTGCGCGAAATGAAACAAACACATCAATTATTAGTTTGTTTTGTTATTCTTTCTGTAATGAAACGCAACGAATTCCCAAGGTTCAGAAAGATACAGAGATCGTGGTAGGATTGCTCACGCTAGAAATGCTTTAGAAGTGAGTTTAATTAGGAATAAGCGGTTATAAGGTATTCTCTAAGGAATTATTTATTTAAGAAAATCAGGAAATAAAGTTATCTTACCGTAATGTTATTGCTTCTATCAGATTATTTGAATAACAGTAGATATCTATCTATAAAGGAATGTAAATTATACTGCGGTTAAAATGTTTCATTGACTAATAATAATATTCAAAAAAATGTTTATTTAGCTTACTGAGACTTCACTGTATGGTACTATATAGAAAACAACAGGATCCAACAAATATAACTAATAAATGTAGGTGTTTTATATTTTTGAATATGTTCTCTAGTACGAAGGACGCAACGGATGCAGTTAGGCACCGACGTGCTTGACAATGAATCCGTGAAGCACAAAAATAGAAAGTTCTAAAAATAATAAAATATAACTTTTGATTTGAACTGTAGTGACAAAAGGTACATGCAATATCTAACAAAGCTAAGCCTATTAATTCGTGAACCTCATGAATTTTGTTGTTGGATTAAACTCAGTTTTGACGAAAACTGTGTTATATAGAAAACTCCTTGAATACTAGTAGTCACGTAGTTAGATGACGTACGTAAACTGTTAAGTTACTGTCTTATGGACATTTGATAAACACTGTATTATATGGAAAACTCCATGATTTCTGATTAAAGTGGTCATGTTGTTAAATGGTGTACTTAAACTGTTAAGTTAGTGACCTATGAACGTTTGATGTTACAGTTTTAGAACGTTTGTTAAAAGAAGTGTGTGTCATATCTCCATGGCTGCTACACAGTGTTCTCTTAATGCATAAAAAAACTGAAACTACTAAGTTGAATCAGTCAAGAATATTGAGGAATAAATATGAGGAAAATAATTGTTTGTATCAGTAGTTTAGTTTAACTTCTTAACAGATGACAAAACGTGCTTTGGCAGAATAAATGATGATCATTGTAAGAAAAGGAAATGCACTGTAAACTTAATATAAAAATCCAGAAGTACACCTTTTGTGTGGATTATATGTTTTAGTTAAGGTAAAAAAAAGGAAATAAATATAATTCATTCCAAAGCTGTATTTCTGGACTTTTATTTGGGATAAACGCTTGTTTATGTCAATATATTTGTTTGAACTAATATTTTGTGAATCCCGTGAAACATTTTTGGATAAAGTGATATTTTGCTCCAAAAATGTAAAAAAACATTAACAGTTATCACATTGAAAATATTCGCAGTGATTTTATTGAGCGAACAACGTTGTTTGTTTCAGAACTTACACAAGAGATATACGCGCTAGATTTTCTTTGTTTTCAACTGATAGACTGCAGGAAAGAGAGATTAAAACGACTCCTGCCGTCAACTTTTTATTACTCTTGTGTGATCGAATACTAGAAATTTATAGACACGTTTATAATGCACCAATGGCTTCAAAGATTAGAACAATAAATTTCCAATAAATATTTATCTCATGAATTCAGAATAGGGCAAATATCAATTTCATCACTGTTGGCATAAAACAGCATATGCTATTTGAGGGTCACCCGTTCGAATTCCCGTCACTCCAAACATGCACGCCCTTTTAGTCGTGGAGGTGTTATAACGTGACGGTAAACCCCACTATTTGTTGGTGTAAGAGTAGCTCAAGGGTTGGCGGTAAGTGGTGATGACTAGCTGTCTTATCTCTAGTCTTACATTACTAAATTAAGGACGGCTAGCGCAGATAGCCCTCGTGTAGCATTGTATGAACTTTTAAAAGCAAATAAACAAACAAACAGAAAACTGTGAGATGTAGTCCTTCGTTTTGTTTTGTTTTTACTTTTCTGACAGGACTCGCGCTATTAATACAATCTTGACTTTCCTACAAAAAAGTACCATATCACTAATATGGCAATAATTTGGAATGTAGAAAATATCCGTGTTAAATAGACAATAACAATATAAATCATTACAACGTTATTGTTGTATTTTATTTCACTGTTAATAATAAAGAGAAAAAAGATTTATTAGAGATCGGTGGGATGTGTGACGTCGCAGAGTCTGTGGACTTTGAAAAAACAAAGTCGAAGATCATTTTCAACTTGAATTCTACTCTGGCATTTTGTTTTTGTTGTTGCCAAGGTTGAATTGGTTTCACAGAGGCTAGCAACGGAAAATAGTAAAGAACTTGATAGCTTTCTCTGACAAAATGAGGCAATAATTTTTCATATTATTGTTCAAAAGGTTTCCAGTGACTGGAAAGAAGATCTTAGCTTTAGAAAACTATCATAAGATAACTTGATCACTTTACTCGTTTCTTTATTGTTCAAAGGGCGTTGATACGCTATAAAGAAGTCGCGAATCCATTCATTGTAGTTGGATTCTAACAAGAAAATATGTTAAGAATTTGCTGCGAAGTGTTATGAAGTGTCTCAAAAATATTTGGAGAACGCAAAGAGTTAGTTTGATGGGAGTGAGGGCAGAAAAGAGGTCTATTAAGTGTAATTAAGTGTAAAAAACAAATAAGCTTTGTCATGTCTTATTTAAAAGTTTCTATTTATTCTTTCAGTTTGGTTCGCCACTAGCACAACGGTAAACATATGGATTTACAACGTTAAAATCAGGGGTTCGATCGTCGGATTACGAGTCCAGCGCCTTAACCATGTGGCCATACGGGGCCAACGCTATTGAACTTGTATATATTTGTAAATGAAAGCTCATATATTTTGCCATCCCCCTCCCCTGAAACCTTTTTGCATCTTCTCGATGATTGATGCTCTACAGTTTGGAAAACACTGAAGCTTCCAGGATAAATCTGTCAAAAAATAAGGTGTGTGTGTGTGTGTGGTGATGATTCCGCTTACGTCACTGAAAACAAGTGAAAGTATACGATTTCTGTAGGATTCATTTGTAGGCACATATTTAATACTAAAACCTTTTAAGGTATATAATTGTCGGCAGACAATCAGCATTACTGATTTTGCTTACGGAAACCTGTGGTATATGTTTCACTTAAGAACACGTCTCGGTAAACATTCGAGACTATATTTATATAGCAGAATGTTCTGCTTATTCAGAATAGTACACAAATGCTCATTATTATTTCTTGATAACTCTTTGAAAAATAGCTCTTCTCCAAGTAAGGAGAATGTGAAACTTTTTCAGTGGAATAAGAAAAATGTAGAAATAAGTTGTGCTATCTTTTAATACAAAAAAAAACTAACATCAATGGATATTATTAGTTGTATGTCTTTAATAAACCTATAACACAAACAATTTGCATATTAATCATACTTAAACCTAGATTTAACCATATTATTAGTTGTATGTCTTTAATAAACCTATATACAAACATGGTTTGTCATGGTTAATCATACTTAAACCTTGATTTAACCATATTATTAGATGTATGTCTTTAATAAACCTATATACAAACGTGGTTAATCATACTTAAACCTAGATTTAACTATATTAGGTATTTGTGTATCTTTAATAAACCTCTATACAAAACATGGTTAATCGTACTTATACCTAGAATTCACCATATTATCAGTTGTATACCTTTAATAAACCTAAGTATAAACACAGTTAATCATACACAAACCTAGGTTTGCTCATATAATTAGTTTTATATCTTTAATAAACCTAGGTACAGTCATGGTTAATGATACATAAACGTAGATTTAACTATATTATTAGTTGTATATGTTTAATAAACCTAGGTATAAACATGGTTATTCATACATAAACGTAGGTTTGCCTACCTTGTTAGTTTTATATATTTAATCAAGCTAAATACAGACATGATTGATCATATCAGATAGTAAAATTTGACCCTCATTCTTATAATTCACCCATCGCCTCAAAGTGTAGCGCAATATTTGTTTTTAGCATGAACGGAACGGAAACAACGGATCTTATATATACAGTCCAGCACACCAATCATTGATCCGCTCTCGCCCCATCTGTCTTTTGTAAACTGTAAATAAATATTAACTTTATTTTGTTCCATTCTAAAGACCACGTTTCTTACTTTTTAAAACTATTTTCCTTTCTACCGTTCTTCTATCATAGGATATTAAACTACTTGAGAACTTGATCAGGTTCAGCCTTTGTATTTTTTTAGACGTTACTGTAACATGCAACATTAATACTGCTTGTCACTGTAACATGCAACATTAATACTGTTTGTTCTTCGCCACACAAAGAATGAGTAAAAAACAAAAACTGATTTATTCTCATTTTCAACAGCTTTAGTTCCTTCAGAAAGTAGCTTGAACTTGTTTAAATAGGACCTCAAAGTTCTCTGCAAAATATCCCAAGAAATATTATCTAAAAGCTAACAAAATGTTGATGAAGTATATGTAATACAAAGCGTCCATTTTTACAGAAAAAAATCTATAATTAAACTTGTCTTGTCAGGGCACTTTTTTTTTCCTGAAATTAAGACTTTCTCAGTGAGCTTATTGCAGGAATTCCTTGTAGTACTAATTGCTTTGCAAAGCGCACACAATTAAGTTGAACATTTGACGACATTGGCTTTAATTAGAAATAGAACGTACGAATACGTAACATCTATTACCTCAATGCAGTTTTCGTGGTACTTGGAACTAACTTATGGCTAACGAACGATTCGATATTATAGAACAATAAGAGAGATAACGAATTTCATCACATAGTTTTTACTGACTTAATACAAAACTTAACGGTGGCAAAATGATATTTAATAATATTTATCTTATTCTGTGTGTTTTACGCACCTGAAATTAAAGCATTTTGTTCGCTACTAAAACCCACTCTGCCACTAGATTACGTCGTCCACACAATTAAGAAGGAATACAGATGGGTCAACTTTAAGTCTATAGTCAGATGGGTCAACTGTAAGTCTCTGTCTTTGCAACACTTAATTTCACGCGGAGAACACAGTGTTCATAGTTCGTTCTGTAGCTTTGAGTTAATTAGTTTGTTTGTTTTAGAAATTTGCACAAAGCTACTCGAGAGCTATCTGTGCTAGCCGTCCCTAATTTAGCAGTGTAAGACTAGAGGGAAGTCAGCTAGTCATCATCACCCACCGCCATCTCTTGGGCTACTCTTTTACCAACGAATAGTGGGATTGATCGTAACTTTATAACGCCCCCACGGCTGAAAGGGGCGACCATGTTTGGCGCGACTGAGATGCGAACACGCGACCCTCAGATTACGATTCGCACGCCTTAACACGTTTGGCCATGCCGGGCCAAAAAATAAGGGCGAGCATGTTTGTCGCGACCGGAATGCGAACCCGCGACCCTCAGATTACTAGTCGCACGCCTTAACACGCTTGGCCATGCCGAGCCCTTTAAGTTAGAAACAGCCACATATAAAATAAAGGGTTTGAAAAATTACACAAATGTTTTTTCCCACTAACTACTTTCATACACTGAAAGTTTTTGTTGAAATTCTGTGATATATTTCACCTTTTTAACGATCCTGGCTAATAAAGATTTTAATGTTGTCTAGATTGAAAATTTTATCATGTACAGCAGATGAAAATAATCGCTTGTCACATGAATTTTGGTATTCCAAGAGAAAAACATCATATCTTACTCAATTATAAAAGAAAGAAGGTTTTTATATATATTCAAAATACACGTATAGACACTTAGACTTATATACAAGACAAGTGTTATCCTGTTCTTGTGTGAATTGTACCAAAGTACGGTGACATGCTCATGGCTTACACTGGTTTTTTTATTGAACCAATAAGGCACTGCACACCAGTGTACAGCCCATAAAAGAACGTAGAGTCAATAGTAAGAGTGTAACTAAATATCTTTTTAACAACCTTGCTGTAAATATAGACTATATAATACACATTAGCAGAAGGTAGAAATGAGCGTGGGACACAAACAGAGAAAGTGAACAAAGATAGAGACACGTTATTGTTATAGATGAATCTAAACTGGAATTGTCCAGCAACAATCAACAACAGTTGGTTCAACGGTGGAAAAGAAAGCAGATACGCTGTAAAAATGTACATTTATAGTGAAGAACTGCTGTTTTAGAATCAAGTGTCTAAACTAGCTAAACCAGACTGATGTCATCCTGATTGCAGAGAAATGCGAGAAGGTTCTGATCTACAATGCTGTTCCATCAGCAGGATACATTGAGCGGAGATTCTTGTTTCAGTAACACAATGATTTCGAGTGTATAAAGAATATGGTGAAATTACATACAGATGGTAAGAGGACCGACGAAAAAGGCACATCCGTAGACTAGTCTGCATAAAGTCTTGATGTGAAGCATACTGGAGTTATGAGCTTATGTAAGTGTCAAAGGTCAAAAGACAACTCAACAATTTGGTTCATTGGTGAAGAATTACAAAGGGTAGTTGGAATAATATTACACAATTGACGTTGGTAAACTCTACGGCGGCATAAAAACATGGCGTAATGTTCTGCGTAAAGCAAAGGTTTGACGTACGAAATACGAGAACATTGCATAACGTATTCACTTTTGTTTGATAATTCATGGGTATGTGTTTAGCACCATTACTAAATTCACCATCTAGTTGCTACAACTCAATATTTTATGTTCGTATTGTGTATTGCTTGTGTATTTGAGTATTTCCATTACTATATGTACATATATATGTATGCAATATATATATTTATTTGAAAATATATACATTAAATACTGGGCTTAGGCAGAATTAAATATATAATATAATTTTAATCACTTTACGACACCATTCGTCATAAGTTTAGAAATTTCGAAAACAAAATTTTAAAATATATTTTCATGTTAATATGACGGTTGAATATGGAATAAGACTTATCTAATATCGTACTTTCCCTGAGGAAAACAACGTATGTTGTTACAATAAAACAATTTAAAATTACTAGCATGATATACTAAAGCAGCTGTCCCAGTTGTTGTTGAGGGTTACCACAGAAATTACAAACCACATATAAAATACAATAGATAATTAAATGATATCAAAACCAAATACGGCTGTAATTTTTCTTATTTCCTTTTTTAATTATATGGATATGTTATTTCAAAGTTTTTTTTCGTTGTAAACATATAAATTATTCTCTAAGCGCATCACAGTTTTTGTTTTATTTTTAAGATTTCTAAGTTACGTAACAAAACACCAATTTGTTTCAATTAGCCCAGCAAGGCCAGTTGGGTTAAGGCGTTCGACTCGTAAGCTGAGGCTCGCGGATTCGAATCCCCGTGGCACCAAACATGCTTACCCTTTCAGTTGTGGGGGCGTCATAAAGTTACGGTCAATTCCACTATTCGTTGGTAAAAGAGTACCCCAAGATTTGGCGGTGAGTGGTGATGACTAGCTGCTTTTCATCTAGTCTTACACTGCTAAATTAGTGACGGTTAGCGCAGATAGCTCTCGTGTAGCTTTGCGCGAAATTCAAACAAACAATACTAATTAATAACCTAACTGCAACGCCCCCTACAATCCCGTCCCCGTTTATACTCTCGTCTCTAAGACATGTGTCTACCAACAGTCGCTTGCAAACTCTCTCTTTCTTAACCTGAAGATGACCTAGGAAGGTCGAAACGTTGTTCTCTCCTTATCAATAAAAGTGCTAATATCCATAACAGCTGTTCTGAGATACATTTTTGTGTGTAACTGTTTGGGAGTATATACAACCAAATTAAAAGTAGTAAAACAAGGTACTAAATGTTATAAATATTCTATTTATCGACATGGCTCTGACGAAGGAAGTAAAAAGAATGATCTAATGAAGAGTTTTACACTAGTGTTCACCGATTTCGTAAATAACCGTCTAGTATTTGGAAGCTCATAAACAACAGTAAAGCAGGGAGGTAGAAAACGCCGATTAAAAAAACGACCGCCCGAATGTCCAGTCGACGTAACGACAATAAATTACTTTATTTTTCTCCTTTAATGTTTTCACAAAATCGAACGCTTGAAAACATCCGTAAATTTACCGTAAGCCTACGTTACAAATGACGTTAACTGAAGGAAAAACGAATACATTTACTAGCAACAAATAAATTCGGTAGCTAACTGACTGATTCACTTTTTTGTATTGAAATTACCCTACACTTTCTAATTAATTTTCAAGCTAAACAAATTTTACATTATAAACAATGCTTGTAAAACAGTATTTAGACCAATACTAAAACAATGAGTGAACAATGTATTTAACTTAGAGATTTAACAGTAGTCACTTATACGCGTGCTTATCGATATAGGTTCTTTGACATTTATTTATTTATAGTTGAAAGTAAAACAAATTATTAGATAAATTTAACAACGTGGAATACATAGAAAGAATCTGTGTGCGATTAGAAATATTATTTAAATGATACTTTAAGCAGATTAGATATAGTAGGTTTGATAATTTTAATTGACTCCAAGTGTCTTTTAAATAAAGTAAAAAGTGACGTAGTTTGGCGTCTGTATGAGGTCTTCTTCAGATCAGGAATGTCTAGAAAAACAATGACTGAATCTGTTTCAATAAAGATTCTGATTGTAATAGGGGCACCACACAGGAAAGGCTCCTCATACTATACCTTTGAATCTAGTTCTGAGTTTTCTTATCATCTTGGAGCCCAGAGGCGTAGCTGGGGTTTTCAGCGCCCGGGGACAAAGTCAGTTTTTGCGCCTCCTCGTGACAAAATGTAAGCCGTAATTCCTAATTATGTAACATCAATTTGGCGCCCCCCACCCCCGATGCTGCGCCCGGGGACAGATGTACACCCTTGTACCCCCCTTCCTGGGCTACGCCACTGCTGAAGCTCCGTTTACTGAATTCTGCCCGGGAGACTCCAAAATGGCATTTTATAACCATTTAGAACTTACGAAGAATATGAATAATTCATACGAGAAAATTAAGTAAATAAAGGTTTAATTATAAAAGAATATAGCTTGTAATAAGCATATACCAAACTGTAAATCAACTGTCTCGCATATGACACTAAGCAAAGCACAACTGCAGGCTATGCTTTTGGATATTTGTTTCGTCAAAGAAGTGATGAGGTCAAACGGTCAGCGTGTGGCTTAATGGCTAAAACTTTACTAAACACTCAGGAAACGATTTGAGTGGTATAAAGTTATAGTTAGACAAGAATAGAATTAGTTGCTGATTGATTAGTGATCTTGTTGGAGATTTTTGAATGAACACTGAATTGGCCAGTTACTCATTTGAGTGCTGTAACTTTGAGTTCGAATTTGGAATGCAGTGCTACATATAAAAGAAGTATCTTACATGCAAATAAGTTAGTAAATAAGTGGAATCTCTAGTGAGAAGTTATTTATTTATGAAGTCAGACCTACCGTTAGTTACAAGGAACTTGTACCAATTCGTAGAGTTTAGTCAGAGAAATAAAACAATTTTTTATATCATTAAGCGGAAACGGAATTTGCATCATGTTTGTCAAATAATCCAAAACAACCTGCTTCAAAACAGGAACTGCTACAATGGTGCAGATAAGACAGGCAACTGTTATCAATCAAAAATGTAAATTTTTATGTTCATGTGACATTTGATAACATTAATTTGAATTATTTTATGAACAGTGACATTGCGATACAGATTAAAAGATATATTGGATAACATTCTTGATGTATTTTTATGATAAATTAAGGTGTTCAACAACAAGATAAGTTACGGTGTCGTTTCGATTCAAAATAATCACATGCTTATGTATATATATACTGTTACACTGAGAAACTGATTGTGGATTTTCATGAATTAGTAAGAGGTTAGGCCCGACATGGCCAAGTGTGTTAAGGCGTTCGGCTCATGATCCGAGGGTCGCAGGTTCGAATCCCGATCGCACCAAACATGCTCGCCCTTCCAGCCGTGGGGGCGTTATAATGTTACGATCAATCCCACTATTCGTTGGTAAAAGAGTAGCCCAAGAGTTGGCGGTGGGTGGTGATGACTAGCTGCCTTCCCTCTAGTCTTACGCTGCTAAATTAGGGACGGCTAGCACAGATAGCCTTCGAGCAGCTTTGTGCGAAATTCAAAACAAATCAGACAAACAAGTAAGAGGTTTTTGGTACCAGCAAGCTTAGAACACAAACTAATCTGTTTGTTTCCTTTTTAAGTCACTTGTGTTCAAGTTGCGTTTTTTAACTTTATAAACGCTCCGTAGAAGCAGCTTTATTTTTCTCTTTGTTCTATCACAGCATATACCTATCTATTTTCTAGTTGCAAATTCTTTAACAGAGGTAAACTGAATGTAATTTGTAGTGTTTCTTAAACTTCCGTTTTTTTAGCAGAATCACAAGATCCCGAGATTTCGAAGTATCGTCATTAATCAAATAACAATGAAACAAGATACCATTCGGTTTTTCAGTTATATTGATTAAAGTTTCATTTACTAATTATATACAAAAGGTTAAGTTATCTAAACATTCGTAATCTTAATTAAGATCGAAAATATAACTATCCTTCAGTCATTTTTTTCCCTCACAAAAAACAACAACAACATTTTTGAGTTTGATTACAGATCAAGAAAAATCTGTTTCCTTAGTAAACACACAAAATATGTTCTTATAATTTGTCCTAGTTCTCCAACTAAGTCAAAAAACTTACTTCTGGACATCTTAATGACGAAAATATGTGTACTTTGTTTCAGGTAATATCCGCCACACTGATTTATTACGGTAAAGCGTACCTGACATATAGACATACATCTTGACAACTGTCGTACTTGGATGCCTTGTCAGAGAACTTAGTATATTATTCCATTTTTCCTTCTTATTTCTCTAATCAAAATAAGGTTGCTTAATTAAGCTTCTGTCTTCAGAATTTGATGTTTGAAGAGTCCAGTGAACCAACATGTTGATAGACAAAAGTAAAGTGAAACGTCATTAATGTATACCTGAACCTTGAAGCATATGAACTGTCTGTTTAACCAGTGAGATATATAAAATGTTGTTCAGGTTGAAAATACCAACAGCTTATTGGCTAAAAATATGTTGATACAAAAATGGTCCATAAACTCTCAACATGGTGACAAGTAAATATGAAGGTTGCTATCGTGGGTGTCGATTTGAATCTCTGTTACAGTTTGGCTCTGGCATGACCAGGTTTTTAGGACGTTTGATTCGCAATCTGAGGGCCATGGGTTCGAATCGCTATCTCACTAAACATGCTTGCCATTTCAGCCGTGGGGGCGTTATAATTTCACACTCAACCTCACTGTTCGTTGGTAAAGGAGTAGCCTAAAAATTGGCGGTACGTGGTGATGACTAATTACCTTCCTTCTTGTCTCTCACTGTTAAATTAGGGACGGCTCAAGCAGTTAACCCTCATGTAGCTTTGCACGAAATTAAAAACAAACCAAATCGTCAAGTAATTAAGCGTAATAATTATTTTTCGATGTTATGTTAGGTGTGAATAGCCTGTTTAGAAATATTGCATCTATACATGTAGGTATAAATTATTTAATTCACATAACATTATTTTACATGCTATTGTGTTTTCCTGATCGTATCAGAACGTTTCACGCATTTAAAACGTATTATTTCAAGTTTTCAGCTCTGCGTGTGCGTGTGTGTGTATTCGTCAGCAGGATATCTCGGAAACGATTGTATGGATTTGGATGAGAGTCGGCATACATTTGGACTACGACTACACTTAGACATAATTAGTTTTTCTAGGGTAAAAGTCATAGTAAGGTCATGAAAAGCTAAGAAAATACTATCTGTTAGCATGGAGACCGGTTTTTTTTTGTTCTATAACACTGTCGAAAATGATCAAGTTTTGATGAATCTTGATGTACATACGAACATTTTAAAATTATTTTGAGGGACGAATAAGATTACCGCTACCTGGGGTGCGCATGCGCTCTACTGAATGTTCCTCTAGTTAAAATTATTATCGTACAAAAAAAAGTGCATTTTCTTTCTGAGCAAGGTAAAATAAGGCTTTCTCATTTGTTTTCAAGTTACAATATCCTGGGGACTTGGCAAACAGTATGAAATTATATCAGATCCTACTTTTATATAAGCTAGTTATCCAATTCACCATTGGGTGTCTCTCTCTCAGTAATCGGGTTCACGATTTTATGAATCCTCCTTTGTGCCCAAACTGATAGATAAGGACTATAAAACCAACAACTTTCTCAGATGTTTAACAAAATAGACGACGTCTCCACAACAAAGAAATTCTATATAGGTGTTCTACTCTGATTCCAGACATTATAAGTGAAGTTGTTTTTGATACTTTGCGTAGATGCATATTTCTGTGTTATTTCTGATAGTAACTAGGATTGTTTGTTTGTTTTTGAGCTTCGCGCGAAGATACACGAGGGCTATCTCTGGTAGCCGTCCCTTATTTAACAGAGTAACACTAGAGGGAAGGTAGCTAGTCATCACCACTCACCGCCAACTCTTGGGCTACCTTTCTACCAACGAATAGTGGGATTGATCGTACTTTATAACGTCTCCACGGCTGAAAGGACTAGCATGTTTGGTGTGACTGGGATTCGAACTCGCGACCCTCAGCTTACGAGTCGAGCGCCTTCACCACGTGGCCAGTAACTAAGACAAGTTGTTAATATCTCACAATAGCACAGATAGCCCTCGAGTAGCTTTGGGCGAAATTCAAAAACAAACAAACAAACAAACAAAACGTTTTTAAATAAACGTGGAACGTTAAGGACTGAAAAAGTCTGATAAGAGACATTCTCTTCTTTTAGTTGTTAACATTAGTAACAAAATGAAAACGCCGTATGTTCTGGGAGTCCAGAAAGTTACAACATAATATAATGCAATGAACTAATTTAAAACCCTGATTGTTTGGGTTAGTTAGTCAGTTAGTTATCACCATTAGATTCCATCAAGGAACATAGGGCCGCAATCGCTTGCGAATTCTTCAACAGGTATTTATATTTAAGTGAGTAGGTTGTTAGCCCACTGCACCGAGCCGTCCCTAATTTAGTAGTGTAAGACTAGAGGGAAGGCAGCTAGTCATCACCACCCACCGCCAACTCTTGAGCTACTCTTTTACCAACGAATAGTGGAATTGACCGTAATGTTATAACGCCCTCACGGCTGGGAGGGCGAGCATGTTTGGCGCGACGCGGGCGCGAACCCGCGACCCTCGGGTTACGAGTCGCACGCCTTACGCGCTTGGCCATGCCAGGCCTGATTGTTTGGGTAGCTCTCCCTGAAAGGTTTGCGGGTTTTTTTTACACCCGTTAAGTTATGTGGCTTTCAAGGTTTAGTTTGTGTAAATATTCTTGCTGGTAGCAAAAATCAAATATGCATTTTTTCAACTGATATATGTAATGGTCAAAAGCGGTGAAACAAATATAATTTTGGTATAGAGAAACTGACTACTGTGCACAGCCTGATTTGTTATGTTAAATTGTTTTTAGAACGGAAACATCGACTTTATGTGAACGTTCTATTCTGCTCTGTATTCCCCATTCAAAGGGTCACTTCACCACTAGGTCAAAGTGGAGAGAGTACATTCCCCCTAATGCCACACGATTTTGTACCCCATGATACAGTTTGTATTTGCATTCACCTTCCTAAGTTATTAAGTAGAGACTTGCTTGTAAACTTTGAAAGTTTATACTAGTCGAAATTCAACAATGGATGAAAAGTCACGTAATCACAAGCAAATTACTAGAGGATTTTACTTGGCTAATTCCAGTTTTATTAGTTTTCTACGTGAAAAGCTTTGATAAGAAAGAGTTCTTCAAAATAAACCAACACAGAACAGAACTGGTTTCAAAGACTACGTTCCTGTCAGCTGCTCCTGATGTAAAGTCGTTTAAGATAACGTCCTTCCCAACGTTAACTACTCAAGAATTATGTATTTAATGAAGTATTTAGAGAGAAAAAGAAGTGGTTGATGTTAAATATATAATAACTGACGTTATCATTTAGACCGTTTATCACTTGTTTTATTAAGAAATGAAACGCTCATATAACGTTTTAAATTGCAAAAAATACAATAAATAATTTACCACTGTTAAATAATACAGTATAGAAGACGCTTAGAAAATAAAGTAAAAGTAAAACCTAACAATTTCAGTTGTAACCCAGACATAACGCTGTGTCCCTGGGGAGGGCTTTAGTGGTACTCCAGGCATAACACTGTGTTCCTGGGGGCTTCAGTTGTAGCCCAGACATAACGATGTGTCCCTGGGGAGGGCTTTAGTGGTACTCCAGGCATAACACTGTGTTCCTGGGGGCTTCAGTTGTAGCCCAGACATAACGATGTGTCCCTGGGGGGGGCTTTAGTGGTATTCCAGGCATAACACTGTGTTCCTGGGGGCTTCAGGTGTAGCCCAGACATAACGCTGTGTCCCTGGGGGGCTTCAGCTGTAGTCCAGAGGCTTCAGTTACAACCTACGCCTCTACCGTTTAAATAGCATATTCTGAAAAAAAAAATCATTTTTGTTACAATGAAGGTCAATGGCGGTAGAACCGGCCTTAGCAACCTTTTGGTTTCTCGCAATTAAAAAATGGAGTGGAAATTGTACAACAGAATAAAAAAGTGATGAAAGTTACAATAGAATGATGCGACTTGAGGGTTAATCGTAGGGGTTTTGGGTTTTGCAGCCTTATTTGTAAGAATCATTTGTAAAAATATTTATGGAGATTTCTTAAATAGTCTTGTTTATGTTGCTTTAAGGCTAGTTATGAGAGGAAGTTAGAACAAACAGAGGCGTAGCTAGGTTTTCAGCGCCCGGGGACAAAGTCAGTTTTCGCGCCCCTTCGTTACACAATTTTCCTAATTATGTAACATCAATTTGGCGCCCCCAACCCCCGATGTTGCTCCCGGAGACAGATGTACCCCCTTGCTCCTTCTAGCTACGCCACTGAGAACACATATAATCTATACATTTCTAACGTTTTGCCAGAAATAGGGTGTTTGGACTGTGAATTCAAGAGTACATGGTTTGCAGCCCACTGTTTAAAAAATGCGCTCCGAACTTTGGAGCCGTGGGTGCGCGTGATGACGTCAATTTTAACTATTATATTAGAGTTTAAGAGTTGACGGCATGTGCTGTTGTAAGGTTATTATCCCTCTAGTATATCACTTTGAAATTAAAGATAGATATGCGCAGATAGTCCTTGTGTAGTTTTATACAAGAATTATAAAACACATATAAACACATGCTGTTTTATATACATAGGTACTCAATTTAAACATCTCTATACCCAGAATATTTAATGTTATAATAATATATAGTTTGCATTATATAGTCATTTCTAAGTTTTATGAACCTCATGTACTGAATGTATTTCTCCGTATTTCAGTTTTTGGTATTTTTTTTTGTTTTCATTTTAGATTATGCGAACAAGCACAAACAGTTTCTTGTCAATATCGTGAGGTTTAAGTTTACTTCATAAACTCCCTGTCACCTAGATGTTTGTTTCATTATACAAGTTTCATACTAGTTGTCAAAAGCAAAATGTAAAAACAAACAAACAAACAAGTTTGTGAAATTAATAGATATCGTATTGTTCAGTTAGTACAGAATGTCATCATTCACTGTACTTGTTTGAATATGAGTAGTGAAAGACAATATTGAGACAAAAAACAAACTACAAAATTGTATTGTATGTTTGTTTGTTTGTTTTGAATTTCGCGCATAGCTACACGAGGGTTATCTGCGCTAGCCATCCCTAATTTAACAGTGTGAGACAAGAAGGAAAGCAGCTAGTCATCACCACCCACCGCCAATTCTTAGGCTACTCTTTTACCAACGAATAGTGGGATTAAACGCCACTTTACTACTCCCCCATGGCTGAAAGAGTGAGCATGTTCGGTGTGACGGGGATTCGAACTGGAGAAGATTGTAAGAAATTTCTTACTCGTTACAAGTTTTCCTGCGAGGAATAAAATGTGTAAATATTTTAAGTAAGATTTTAGTGGTGGAGAATGGATTTCTAATATTTTTTTGCCCAGATATCTCATATATCAGTAAGAGAACGTTTGAACATAAACAAGATAAATAATATAATTTTAAAGTTTATATTAAACAAAACAAAATTTAGTGACGTGAAGATAGTTTCTTTGTTTTTGAATTTCGCACAAAGCTACTCGAAGGTTATCTGTGCTAGCCGTCCCTAATTTAGTAGTGTAAGACTAGAGGGAAGGCAGCTAGTCGTTACCACCCACCGCCAACTCTTGGGCTACTCTTTTACCAACGAATAGTGGGATTAACCGTCATATTATAACGCCCCCACGGCTGAAAGGGCGAACATGTTTGGCGCGACGGGAATGCGAACCAGCGCTCCTCAGATTACGAGTCGCACGCTTTAACACGCTTGGCCATTCCGGGCCATTTTATAAAGAGAAAACAGTTTTAAAATTTATATTAACACAGGTGCAACAATTTAGTTTGAAAACTTTTTCAGTAAAGTTAAATTAAAATGAATTAATACGATCATATCATTCAGTGTATGTCCGGTGAAAATACTGACCTCTCTATTTTTGCCACAGTTTCTTGTTCAATATATATATTTTTAAATTTTGTGCAAAGCTTTCAATATTAGCCGTTCCTTATTTAACAGTTATAGACAAAAGGGAAGGCAACGAGTCACCAGCATGTGGCTAGACACGGCCAGGTGGGTTAAGGCGTTTAACCTTAAGAGTTGCGCGAAATTCCAAAACAAACAATCAACAGCACGCACCACCAACTCTTGGGCGACTCTTTACCAAAGTAAAAAAAAAAAAAAAAAAATTGTCATTACATCAGAAAACACCCATTCCTAAAATATCGAGCATATTTGGTGACGGATTTCAACTTATGATCTGCAAGTTGTGAACCGAGCACCCTAACGACCAAGCCATGCTCACGAAAAACGATCAATATATCTGTACCAATATGAATTAACCAAACGCTATATCTAATAAACGAATTTATTTTACAGGTAAAATGAATACTGTATTTCACACGTACAAAAATCTGCTAGAAGGAAACTAACACCAGCGAATTACTTGAAACGTATCATACCAACATACAACAGTAAGGTTGTGCTACGTCTCTATGATTTATTGAATTTGTGCATGGTCGCAGAGGCTGTCTCACGTATCTGTCTCAGGTAAGCTTACCAAGCACAACGTGGAGGAAAGAAGGTATCGAAAATAGCAAGCCTAGTGTGAGAAACTATTTTCAACCACACGTACTATCTACGCACGCGATCTTTCATTACAATTAATTATGATGTCATAAAACAAACTTTTAAACTAAATTGGAAAAACAAAAGTGTTCTATGCCACAGAAGAAAGGTTAACGCCCAGTACGATGTAATTCATAACAATAAGTGGTAATAACGTTCTTTGGAATTTTAACTGTCACGTCTATAATAACAAGAATTCTTCAGCGAAGTTTTATTCGTATTTTGATACGTGAAAGTTTTCTGAAACAATATACCAACAGTATAACGAAACCAGCATTAAACTTCTCACACAATAAGCCTATCCTTCTGGTTTTAATTAATCTTCATTAATTACATGTGTTTTATATAAATAAACCTTAACGTTATTTTCTTCTTAATTTCCCGTTATTAGAAGTTCGTAATGTTTTCAACCTCTATTAAAATATTTATTACTTCATGAAGTTTGCCACTGACTTACTAGTTAGAAAAAAGATTTTATTTTCAGAAAAATTTCCAGTCCAACTTTTATAAATACATGTTATATAGAAACGTAATGTTTCGTTGTCGATATATATAGATATAGATAACACAGGAATATCATACGTTTTTTTTTCCTTTATTTTATTATTTCCTTTTACCGGTTTCATGACTTTAAATGCCCACTTTCAGGAAATAATTTTATTGAGAATATATAACAATATATATATATATATCGCTTTTCAATTTACCCTAAATAATTTACATTAAATACAGATAAGGTTTAAATGTATATACTACAGTACACTCTAGATATAAAATAATTACGTTACTAATGCTACAAATGAATAAAAGAAGTCAGTATGCCTTCTTTTTTAAATTAAAATACTGTTCTAATTATACTTTCTGTTGTTATTATAATAGAAAGGCAATGTATTTATTTTCTAATTTATGTTCTTACTTTTTTCATTCTTGTAAGTTTTAGTAAAGGTTTTCATGGTTTCACAATTTCTACTGACTTTACACAATTAATGTACAGACTGACTGTTGGAGTGATAAAAAAATATCAGGCTTTTAAATGACCTGTTGGACAGCGGTAAGTCTGTGGATTTACAACGCTAAAATCAGAGGTTCGATTCCCCTCGGTGGGCTCAGCAGACGGCCTGATGTGGCCTTGCTATAAGAAAAAACACACACGTATATATGTTGTTAAAACATTTTTATCTCATATACCCAGTCTTCTTAGGAATGATTTTATATTAAAGTTTTGTTCAGACGAGGTAACTCTGTAGTGAAGTATTGAACATGATTATGGACTTAACCTGTTCAGTGCCGTAGACGAGATAACTCGTCCAAGCTGATCGGTAACACTATGCCACGGACGAGTTAATTCGTTTTCAATAATACCTAACTGCAACGCTAGATGTCAGCACCATACATACATTTGACCTACTTACAAATTGTTTCACTTTCGATGCAGAATGGCGTGACGAAAAAGTTACAAAATGAAGAAGCATTATACTTGTATTGTAGCAGCTGAAGTACTTGACAATCAACAGGTTAAAGCTGTGGAAAGTTTTCTAGATACATAAAAAGAATTAAATAATCTGTTATAATAAAGATTTTTATCTTAAAGTTCAAGTATAGCTTATTAATTTATTTGTTTTTACTTATGTGGAAGAAATATTTCACGTGCACAAAAGTTGAATCAATATATGCTAATATTACTATGGGATTTTTCGAGTTAGAGTTATTTATTACCTAATTATTTTGAAGATAATTTGTAACATAGAATATTTTGGAAAAGTTTTTTAGATGATTGTTTTGTAATATGGAAAAAGTACTTTAGATATTGATAAAAATATTGAATTTTAAATTTAGTAAACAGAAAATTAAGTTTACTTTTGAAATAAATAATAAAGCGTTGCTCTTGATGAAGAAAAACCCACTTGAAGTATAAATGTATCTCAGAATGGCTGGTATGGGTATTTACACTTTTGTCCCCGGCTGGTACAGCGGTAAGACTACGGATTTACAACGCTAAAATCAGAGGTTTGATTCTCCTTGGTGAACGCAGCAGATAGTCCAAAGTGGCTTTGCTATAGGAAAAAACACACACACATTAACACTTTTATTGATAAGAGAGAAAACGTTTCGACCTTCCTAGGTCATCTTCAGATTAACAAAGATAGAGTTTGCAACTGAAGATGACGTAGGAAGTTCGAAACGTTGTTCTCTGCTTATCAATAAAGCCTTGTACTTTTTCGATGTGTTGGTAAGTGTTTCACCAGAAAAGAAAAAAATAACTGACACTTTTATAAATCAATAAACTGACATCAGTATGTAGATTTATTAGTCATTATCCAAAACAGACAAAAATAAATGCTACTGTATATTCTAATAAACACAAATAACACAATTTACAATAATGGTTATTACAAATAATGATATATGTGCAAAAGATTTACAACCTTAGAAACATTATTGAGCCTTCTATATGGTCTGGAAAGTCCTTAATATCTTATCGAGGATTCACGATGAGTGAGTTAGTTTAAATTGATGCAGATACAATTAACTTAACAAGGAGCTAATTAGCTCTGTGTTCTTCACTTATCACACGTCGACTTTTTCACTATTGAAGTTATATAATGTTCTCGTAAAAAATACTAATGTCCAATGCGAATTAACTGAAGTTAAACGGTTTGTAATGTTCAAAATCTGTAAACGTCCCTGGTCAATATATCTGAAGTTTCCGATTGATAACCGTTAATTACAGTTACAGCTACCAAGGTTTATAGTGTACCAACTATAGCAAACAAATAATATACACTGTCTTGGTGCGTCGCGTTAACTACATTTAAAGGCGTCAGAAAAGCTTCTAGAAATGTCAGCCAACACAACAATATTAATAATACACCAGTGTTTACGTACATACATATATTGTCGATTCTTACACCCGAGAATCTTCTGTAATTTTAATGAATAGGCGAGAATTTTGCAATACAGATTTAGCAGTATAAGTCAGGTACATTTCTAATTATGAATTTAATTTAAATAAATATAAACATTAAGACAGATACATGTTAGTAAATCCGGCACAAAATAAACACATTTTTAGTTCAGTGTCACTATTCGGACAAAATTGTATTAAAAGGTTTTGAAATGGCCAAGAATAACGCTTTTGATAAAAAAATAAAACCGTTTAAACAGAGATGAATGAACCTACAAAAGGTGTAATATTTTGATGAATTGGTTTGTCCTTTATATCATGACATCACACCAGTAAACCAATGACCACCAATGTATCTAAACACTACAAATTACTCATAACAGTATAACAAATAAGGACTTTTAACTCATTCTCTCTTTATAAACATAAGTGAAATCAGTAGTTCAGCTTTTGTTCACCGTTGGCTTAGCGGAAAGTTCTATAGCGCTGAGATGGCATAACACAGGTAAGAAACAAACGAAAGCTATATTCTAAACATAAAACTATCAAAATAGCATCGTACATTATGTATGCTTTTTTGAAATAATACTTGACCTGAAGTGGTTATCACTAGTGTAGAGAATAGCATTATGTTAACACGGGTTGTACAGCTGTTTGTATTGAATACATTAGAATGTGACGAATATAGGTCATGCAGAAGAAACATACGATTATGGAGAGACTTCGATTATAAATAGCCTTCAAAATGTAAACTGTGTATCGTAGACTAGAAGAGAAGTGGTATTCAGAATAAATATAGATTGAACTTTAAGATTTCATTGAAAGGGCATATTGTTATAGAGGGCGTCATTTCTAGTCGAATGCTTGGCGGACACATGTGCTAAATATGCGACTGATATTTGAAAGTGGTTTGGAACAATTAACACCGACTTGAGAAAGGTCCAGCTAGTATCGACTGTCCAACAGTCTTCGTTATTATATGACCCACAATAGTATGCCCTTATTAATACAGCACTACCATTGTCGGTGTTAGAATTAGTGTGCAATGTACCAACCCACATTAAAAAATCAAGAGCAAATCAGATAATGGTACTGATATATGTCTTCAATTGAACCTTGGAGCCCATTGTCTTCATACCATCTTGTGTATCTGAAGCTGTTTTATGACCATATATTTGTCATTCTCTACGGCACAACGAAAATGCCAGCCCGTCACTGTCGTAGATATATACATACATATGTATATTGTATAAATACGAATGACAGAGATATAACATCTACTTTACATTATTAGTAGTTATCAAGAAAAAGAAGACGGAATCCTCAATAGCTACGACACTTGCAATTGTTTCAGGCAGAATTAGAGTAAATTAATCGACGATACTCTAAGGTGGTCAAATACATCAATCAAAAGAGTTTGATCTTTTGAGTCCAAAACTGTAATTAGATCTCAAATCGGTCAAGAGATGACTGAGCTATGAGTTAAAAGTTTTTACTTAGAAAAACAATAACAACAAAATATCAGAGCTCTTCTATAAGCAGCGACTAAAAATCGATTATAATTTTTATCTGCGATCAATGTACAGAAGACCGATTCTGGCAGCAGAAAGTTTCTGTTAACATCAGTTAAAGACGATGCACTTCTGTTTGATGCACGTGGCTCCTACTTTCTGATGAAGGATAATTCTTACTGTTTCAGTTTTGTTATTTTCAACAGCATTTTTACTTCATTGTAAAATAAAACCGTTTATCTCTTTTTCAGACGATTAGTTTACAGCAAAATAATAACCCAATTTTTATATTTCTGAACTTAAACGACACTTCGGCACAATAAACACCAAACCATACATAGATTATCGTATAATCTGAAAGGTTTGGACGTTCATTAGTTAAAACACAATCCAATCTTAACATGTAAAATGTGAAACCATGTGACAAACACACACACGAAGGAATTACAGATTCATATTATAAATATTTAAAACATTTGTTTGTGACATTTTAAATATAAATAAAATTCAGTTCCATACTTACTGGAAATAAAATTTTTACTTTCTCGTTCTACAAATAATGTCGACTTTTTACAGTACGTACGTTTTCGACTCTTTAATCAGTTATATGAGCAAACTGATCTTAAGTCACAATAATTGGGCCCGATATGACTGGGTGGTTAAGGACTCGACTCGTAACCTGCTCGCCATTTCAGCCGTGTGGGAGTTATAATGTGATGGTCAATCCCCCTATTCATTGATAAAAGAGTAGTTCAAGAATTGGCGATGGGTGGTGATGACTAGTTGCCTTTCTTCTAGTCTTACACTACTAAATTAAGGATGGCAAGTGCAGATAGCCCTCGTGTAGCTTTGCGCGAAATTAAAAAACCAAACCAAACCCAAAATGTCAGCATAACCTGTTGTGAAAAAGTACTTATATTCGTTAGTAAATATTACAGTCAGAAAAGAATGAGTGTAAATAATTTTTTGCCCTATTTATGATATTTTTCTCGTAATTTCCAAAATTTAAAAGAAATTGCACCAATAATGAACAAATTTCGTTAAAGAAATCAAATGCTATTTGTTAGGCACAAAGAATATTTAAAAAAAAAACCAGTATGATGCTTCAGATTTTACTTTCAAAATTGGATCGTGAATTGGCCCGAAATTTGTAATCTGAGGGTCGTGGGTTCGAATCCCCGTTACACCAAACATGCTTGCCCTTTCAGCCGTGGGGGCGTTATAATGTGACGGTCAATCCCCCTATTCGTTGATAAAAGAGTAGCCTAAGAATTGGCGATGGGTGGCGATGACTAGTTGCTTTTCCTCTAGTTTTACACTACTAAATTAGGAATGGCTAGCGCAGATAACCCTCGTCTCGCTTTGCGCGAAATTCAAAAACAAAAAACAACAACAAACACAATAACTGTTAAGAAAGAATCCAGTTAGCTAAGATGGAGTTCGAAGCTCTTGTTATCAAAGTATAAATTGATTGATATGAACTCTAAACATATTGCTTTCAACGCTTCCCAGCGACATGATTCATCAGCAGGCCTAACTCTATAAATAAATTATTTTTAAAGAAACAACTTCACTTAATTGTTAATTTCGTACATGATTAATTCTTTTTCAAAACACAAACTCAGTATTCACAGCACTAAACTAACTAATTTGTACAAAGTAAATAAATCATGCGCTAATAATTAATTAACTTACTAATAAATGTCCTTGTTTATTAACTCACTGATTAACACGTCCACTATTGAATGACTGACTAATTAACTAACCCCAGTTTAATTTGCTTTTATTTTATACATATATACGTGGCCTAATCTGTAACCTCAACTTTGTAAAAAGTTCCAAACATTGAGAAACATATCAATTACGTCATGTTAAACTTCCTTCCGGCTAAACGACAATACAACTTTCTAAAAACGTCCAAATTAAAATATGGATTATAAAAGTAAACAGCAGGACATGTGTTACATAATTACAAACACGAGAAGTTAAATCGTAGTGATACAATGAACAGCAAAAACATATCACGATTATAATTTTTCTCTATATGTTCCTTTTACCAGTTAATCCTTTATATAGTATTTGAAAATTCTAAGCCTAACGGCTAATTCAGATTGCATATGAATCTTAACTTAAATAACAAAGAATACCTTCAGCGTCGGCCATCACAATACCCTTGGTTTACCATTTCATTCAACTTTTATTAACCTATTCAATCGGTTATACTTTTAATATGAAAAGTATATCAGGTGTAAGACAACTTATGAAAGTCCACATGCCGATTGCGTATCTTAATTTTTAGGTTACTTTACTAAATACAGTTACAAAATAAAAACAACTTACACGTCCCTAACAGGCGTGATTCTCCTTCATTTGAACCTTCGTTAACGTTTCCAAACACGCTGTTGAAGAATGGCTGAGATAATATGTAAAAATGTACAATATTTTACACAAAGGTAGATAATATGATCCTTATTCTGAAATTTTAAGATTCGAACTGCTCTAAGATTTTAAGTTTTTCAAAGTTTAGCGTTGTTATTCTACTGGCTTCTGAACGGTTAGAGGCCCGGCATGCTAGTCTTCAACACCCACCGCCAATTCTTGGGCTACTCCAACGAATAGTAGGATTGACCGTAACATTATAACGCCCCCACGGGTGAAAGGGCGAGCATGTTTGGTGTGAAGGGGATTCGAATCCGCGATCCTCGGATCACGAGTCGAGTGCCTTAACCACCTGGCCATGCCGGCTGAATAATTTTGGTAAGCTTTATTAATTTAGTCGGATACCATTTTAAAAGCAACAGTATGATGGTTTCTACCAATAGTTTGAATAGTGATTAACAGAAAAAGTAGAAAAACTCCGATTCAAGCGAACAAAATACAAACAGGCTGAGTGGAAAGCAATAAAAATAAAAATGTTGTCATTACAATATATTATTTTAATTGAATAATGATTTCATGTAGAAGTTGTTTTTTGTATCAAATAAGTTTAAAATAATAATTTATTTAAAGTAGTTTTAACCTGCGCCAGTACATCAAAGTAAAGTGTAGTTTTGATTATTTACGATCCAATTTATAGTCAAAAAACACAAAGTAGGGCGAGAATGAAAAAAATAAACTGTTATACTGTTTTGTTACTTTGGCTTGTATAGAGCATATAGAAACTCATAAGATATACAAGTGAATAATATATTTACAGGCTTACCTTTTCTTTTGCAACCAATTTCAAGTTTTTTGTCAGAATTGAAATTAAAGCTTGAAAGAAATGTATATATAACCGTTTTCTCCTGAAATAAAATATCTCTGTGAGAAATATTGTTATGACTTAATGTATGTATGAAATGAAACAGACAAGAATAACTACTACGTCAGGTTATACATTTTATATTATTCTAATAAACGGTTTTACTGAACAACGTGACTGGTAATATGGTTCACTCATGTATATGTATCATATAAAAATAATATCAACATTAATTGTTTGTAATAAACTTCAAGACTTATTGCTAGTTTATTAACACCGTACTACCAGTAACGTAACTCTAAAGCTGTAGGTCGGTTTTGGCCTAATGATTAGCATACCCCGGCTGTGAATTGAGGATTTCTGGTTCTTTGTTTTGACTATCGCGCAAAGCTACACGAAGGCTATCTGCGCTAGTCACATAATAACCCGCAACTCTCAGATTGCGAGTCGAGCGCCCTATCAACCTGGCCACGCCAGCCATAGATATTGTGATTTAAGATCATTTTGACCATATAACTGATTAAAGAGTCGTTGAGGCATTATAATGTTACGGTCAATTCCACTATTCGTTGGTAAAAGAGTAGCTCAAGAGTTGGCGGTGGGTGGTGTTGTCTAACTGCCTTCCCTCTAGTCGTACACCGCTAAATTAGGAACAACTAGCGCAGATAGTCCTTGTGTAGATTTGCGCGTAATTTAAAAACAAACAAACAAACAAAAAAGAGTATCCCAAGATTTTGCGGTGGGTACGGTTGTCTAGCTATTTTCGTTTAGTGAATCAGTTTAAAGTTAGGAACGGAATGGCACAAATAACTAGATATATGCATAGCATTGCACGAACATTCTAAAGCATACAAATATAAAAGTTAAAATCTATTCTATAGATGACACTAGTAAGTAAAATACATTGTGTTTCGTGTTCTGTGAAATATTAAATATGTTCTTTACTGATTGAGCAACAGTTGTCAAAATTATTAGTTGGACGAATGTGAGAGAAAATTATTTCCGACATCTGAATTCTGCTCGTATTTTCCCCAGATAATGGGGTGTTGTAACAAGTTTAAATTGAAAAGAATAAGTCTGGGTAAGTAGAGACGTAGCGTGTAAAAACTTCGTAAATTGTGTAATCTTATAGCGTCTGCACTCTATATTCAACACACTAACTCTGGCAAAGATTTATTAGTTTGTTTGGGATTCTTATTTCAGTATATTTTTACTTTTCATCGTGCGTGAGATGGTTCGATATATAGAGAAATAAAATGAGTTTTTTAAAGGAATCCACGGCTAGTTCAAACAATAGATTACGGGGGTAAAACTTTAGTAAAGATATCGACATTACTCGGTTAGTTTCCTGTTACAAAATATTTGTAATTTATTATTTCAAATAATATATATTTCCAAAAAAAAAATGTTTTCCACGATGTAATTTCTCTCTCTCTTTTCAGATGGATATATTTGAAATTTATCATGCAATCGTTTGTAGTAGAGTTACAGCACTTACGTTTGTAGTAGAGTTACAGCACTTACGTTTAATTAATGTTAAATTATTTGACAAACTAATTATATCATATACATAACTAGACTCTGGTATGGAAACCGATATTTGTTGAAATAAAATATGGTACAAGACTCTTGTCCCCGCTGGTGCTGTGATAAGTCTACGGATTTACAACGTTAAAATCAGCGGTTAGATTCCCCTCGGTGTGCTCAGCAGATAGCCTAATGTGGCTTTGTTATAAGAACACGCTACAGGACTCGTTTTCTTGCTTGCTAAGTATTTTATAGCTCCACAGTGTTTTAGTTCTATCAGTTCATATATAAGAGGTGATATTAATGCATTCGAATACGTTACTGACATTAATACAGATCATAATGTACTAAATGTTGAAGAAGCGTAGGCTGGCTCAGATCAGTGTTTGTCATACCAGTAATATTTTTGCATGCACTAGCCAGAAAGTGTGTTGATGTATATCAACTGAAAGTGATTGATTGATAATATTTATAACAAAATAACTGAAGGATAAATAAATGTTAATATAATTTTATAAAAAAAAAATATGTGACGCAACAAAATATCTGAACAGGATGTCAATTTAACTTTTTGAGATTGATGTTTCATATTACTGACTAGCCCTTTATTATTATGATAACATGAGCTGTTTCTGTGCCATGCCCTCCTGGAGTGTGGCCACACTGAATTGAAGGATGGATCAATAAAATTGTACAAGTATTTTGTGTTGGAGGATTATCAACTTTAAATATACTTATTTGGAATGAAGTTTTTTATGTAGGTAACGTGTGTTATAACAAAAGGATCCTGGTCTAACATAAAAATGGAGTATCTAACGTTTTGTGTAAAAGTGTTAAGACAAAGTTAAAAATTAGATTTTAGAATACTTTTAAAGAACAACTTAAGGTAAAACACAGTTAAAACATCAACATGTTATTAATCTTCATATTCAGTACAACAGAAATTCAGTGGAAGTGATTGAGTTAATCAAATAGTTAATATTTTGTGTCCCTCTTTTGCTTTAATAACAGCAGACAGTCTTTCAGGCATTGTTGCAACATATTTAATCAAAGTGTCCTTTGGGATTTTACTCCAAATGTTTTTAGTACACTCCCGAAAATTTATTTGGAAGTAACTTTTGATTTTTCAATTTTTTGATCTATCGGCTCTCAGATTTGCTCAACTGAGTTGAGATCGGAGATGTGTGGGGTCCACTATATCACTTCAATGACTCCAGCAGTTTCTTTTTTATCTAAGTAATTTCTGCGTAGGTTGGATGAGTGTTTGAGGTATTATCTTTTGGTACTAGAATCCTTTACCAATAATATGTAAACCATTGGTATACTATGACGGACCAGTATCTGATGGTAATGTCGTTGGTCTATTATTGCTTCTGTTTTGTAAACAACCCCAAGCCTTTTCTATGATTTGTGGTAGTTTCTTTCCATTTAGGTAAATATCTTCAAATTTTCTTACGCTAAACGTACAACTTACACTTTGAACCAAATATTTCAAACTTGAACTCATCCATCTCTAACACTTTTTCACCAATCATCAACAGTCTAGTTTTTTTACTTTTTAGCAAATTTCAGTCTTTTGATAATATTCGGAGACCGAAGTAAAGTTTTATAATGATCAAATATTCCATTCTCGCTGAGTCTTCTTAGTACTGGATATCTGGACACTTCTCTGTCATTTGAGGCGGTTAGAGCGCTCGAACTCCTAATCTGAGAGTAGTTTTGAGTCCCAGTCACACCAAAAATACTCGCCCTTTCAGCCATGGGGGCGTTATAATGTGACGTTCAATCTCACTATTCGTTGGAGATAGAGTAGCCCAAGAGTTGGTGGTGGGTGGTGATGACTAGTTGCCTTCCATCTAGTCTTACACTGCTAAATTAGGGATGGCTGGATATGTTCATTGTTGTTGTATTTATTTATCTTATTAGACAAAACCATTTATCTATAAGTATGATATATCTAATAGAAAATTGAAGATAAATATTGTGCAATATTTAGCAATATGAACTTCTTGACAAATCATAGTTATAATAATTAAGTAGTACAGAATGTTATGACGTCGGTCCTGGTTCGGAATCTCCACTGCACCTCCAAATCCATAGTGGTCATACTACAGAGTCTCGCAAACATTCACCACACAATCCCCCCTACAAGTAACACTGAAGAACAAACAATATACTACTGGAGAAAATTCAAGTGATTAGGAATAACTTGATGGTGCTGGTTTGAAAACTGGATTCAGGGTTAGCTCACCACCTCTAGAATTTCAGTGATTTTAATATCTTAATATTCTATCAGAACTATGTAAAATATTATACAATTAACTCAATGCAATAGATTTGTAGGGGGGAAATTATGTTTATTTGAACAATTTAATGGTTAAAGGGTATATTCTTCTGATAACTTCAAACATTAACTGTATTATATTGGTTTAAAATTCGAAGTGTACTACACGTATTTGTTATCGATGTAATGGTAATGAAGTGCATTACTTTTGCTTCATCTCCACACTCACCTGTTCAAGAATTACTCAACTGACTATAGAAGAGGTAATGTCAGAATCCTCTGTTTCTCTCAGTTGCATCTCATCTCACTTAGAAAATCATTTCAAATGCTGACCACATCCAGTTTAACTAGAGTCCAAAGTTACAAAAATCACCCACACAGTTTCTACCACATAATAATAAAATAAATAAAATTATATTCAAACATCTAATACCGCCCTCTACATTTCGACACACAGTTACACAACCCCTTTCAAACATGTGGTCAGCTTCCGGTCAGTTACCTCTTTCTTTGTGAACCTGACGATGACCGAAGAAGGTCGAAACGTTGTTCGCTCTTCTATGTAAAATATTTTCTCAACCCAAACGAGCCGTTTTTTGCATATAAAGGTCAAAACGTTGTTCTCTACTTTATTTTAACGAAAGTTTTAATACCCATACCAGTCGTTTTGAGATACATTTTACTTCAAGCGGGTTTCATATCATCACGTAGGGTTTAATTAAACTGCTTACCAAGCACGTGATATCAGCAACAAAAAAGATGCAAGTTATTAGTTGGCGTCCAATCGATGAAAGATTAATTGGCATTTAATTTCAACGCGTGTTTTTCTTCGTGGTTGTCTCGAGCGCTGTGCTCGAGTTATACTCGAAAAAATGTTCGGCGTGATTCATTGAAGTATTAAACTCTCATGGTAACGGAAACAAAAAAAGAATAAAAAGGGACATTAAAAGTAAAAAACCCAACAAACCTGTCAATATTTTAATACATACCAAACTTTAAAATGACCTTCTTATTTACACTATTTGATGAAGTATGATTTCATTATTTTGTATAGTATTTTATTCAGCTTTAACGAAACAAGAAGTAAAACAAAATGTATACAAAGTATAAATAAGAATTGTTCTGTCGAAAACACTTTCTTCACTGTTTCTTTATTGGTTTTTCTGAAATTTCGCGTAACGCTACACTGTAAGTTTGTTATTGAATTTCACGCAAAGCTAAACGAGGGCTATCTACGTTAGCCGTCCCTAATTTAGCAGCGTAAGACTAGGGGAAATGTAGCTAGTCATCACCACCCACCTCCAACTCTTGGGCTACTCTTTAACCATCGAATAGTGGGATTAACCGTCACATTATAACGCTCCCACGGCTGAAAGGGCGAGCATGTTTGGTGTAATGTGGATTCGAACCAACGACCTTCTTATTTCGAGTCGAGTGCCTTAACCTCCTGACCATGCTGGGCCTACACTGTAAGACTGGAGGTAAAATCACTGCCAACATTAGAGCTACTCTTTTACCAAAAATAGTGGGATTAACCAACACATTATAACTTTACCCACGGCTGAAAGGGCGTGTGAAGGGAATTTGAACCAACGACCATCAGATTACGACTCGAGTGCCCTAACCACCAGGTCATGGCTGGCCTAATACTGATAGATAAACGTTTTAAATTTGTGTTACGCATGTTCCAAAGAAGAATTTTAAAGGCACTATTATTATTTTTATTTTTAAGTAGGAAGCAAACATAGTGTTCTAGAATCACCCTCACACTATCTTGCCTCTTCACAAGTAGTGAGTCAGTGGGATATTAATTATGCTCGTGGTAGACACACGCCTATTGTATTTAAAAAAAGAAATAACTTTAAACAAGTACATCTTCTAATCAGCGGGTGTGTTTTTATTGCTCTCTCTCTCTTTAAATATGCTAATTTGCCCAAAACTTAGTTTCTGATATGGTTGTTGCATTTCTTTATCCCCAAGACGGAGAAGTTAATAAGTCACAAAATAATTGTATATTTTACCCCAGATTGAATGGAACAACTTCTCGAAGCGTGCCTTGAATGCCAATTACGTTTCCATTTAATTATGTGCGACATGAAGAACATGAAAAAACTGTCCCGTATAAAAAAAAAATCAGTATTTCGCTTTGATAATATCTTTAATCATTAACGTAAATCAGATAAGGAGATGGGTGAATAAATGTATACTATACTAAGCTTTCATATAAATGTAGATGTTCCTAGCTTTACTGAAAATTAATATATATATATATGTGTGTGCGTGTGTTTAAAATGAATTGTGAGTTACGTTGGACATTAGGAAACTGGTTTCATTTATATGTTGCACTTAGCAACCGAAAATAACGGATATTGTTTAAGCTGTGATTCGTTGAACGTATATATATTTAGATGTTCGTGTGCAAGTGTTTTGTTCGTAAAATATTTATACCACTGAGAATCTAACGTTAATGAAAGCTTACATCGTGCAACCTGCATGAGTTACATTATAAAATTACCATAGTTCAGATCGAAATCATCAAGCTTACGCAATATTATAAGTGAAATGTGACGAAAATCCTCAATCATGTGTATTAACATGCGTATAGTGGAGTTATAAATGGAAGCCATTAATGTTGAAGAGTAGGTTAAACATTAACACATGTGAAAAATTTACACACGGTCAATGTGAAGCATGCAATTAATGCAAGCATAGATGCTTTTGCTGAGAGACACTGCTGTCTTCTGATTAGTTCATTTAACGGTGGTTCACGTTTTTTAATGCAACTGTCCATTTAAAACTAAATATGATATTCTTAGTCATTACAAGACTTCACAGTGTTAATTCTAACATCTTTAAAAACACTCATGTGTATAATGTTAACACACTACACACGATCTCTAAGAAAGTAACAAAACTTACACTACGACCAGCTGAAAACTAACAGACGTAAATATATAAAGGCATAGCCAACGGTTTGTTACAAATAGTGAATCGACTTATTTTGAATCATTAGCGTTTTCAAAAGAGACGTAAATACTTTAAGCATCCTCTGATAAATCACTAATACGACCATACTGAATATAGTGTCATTTAATACGTAAAAACACCAGACGGCTGTCTGAGTATAAATACGCCACGTGTTATGGAAATTTCGATTATTTTCAAACCTTTAAGAGTCGAAAATTAAAAACAAGTGTTATTATTTTACGTCCAAGTAAATATCAAAAAGGGTTTATTTTTTATTTAATTAGCTGACGTATTTGTAAGGATTGGTTTGGTTTGTTTTGAATTTCGCGCAAAGCTATACGAGGGCTATCTGCGTTAGCCGTCCCTATTTTAGCAGTGTATGACTAGAGGGAAGGCAGCTAGTTAGTCATCACCACCCACCGCCAACTCTTGAGCTACTCTTTTACCAACGAATAGTGGGATTGAACGTTACGTTATAACGCCCCCACGGGTGAAAGGGCGAGCTTGTTTAGTGCAACGGAGATTCGAACCCGCAACCCTCAGATTACGAGTCGAGTGTCTTAACCACCTGTGCATATTATGCTCAATTCACTGTAAGAGACGAAAAAAATCCCTATATCCTCAAGTATGTTCACAGTGTTTATATAACACAACACCCCTCTATGCACTGTTCTACTATCGTTTACAATACTGTAATTAAAAATATAGCTTACCAATAGACTTGAAGTGGTACAGTGTGATGATATGATATAACTGATTCTTATACTAAAACTGCTATGATACAAATAATAACACAGATTTTCCTTAGCCTTTAGCCAAAAACAAATCACCATCATAGACTTAACACGACATTATACAATTAAAACATAATTTTTCCTTACATCAAAATTGGTATCATACAATTAAAAACATATCACCTCCATAGACTTAATAAGATATCACATAAAATAAAACTCTTTAATCTTAAACTGGTGCCATACAGTTAAAAAATAGCACCTCCTTAGACTTCAACTAGTTTGGAGTTATTTCAATAATAGCTCGTAATTTGAATGCTTATGTAGGAATGATAGCATTTTAAAGACAACTTAACTTTGATACACTTGAATGGTAACAGCGATATCCACTCACACGTCTTACTGATTTCTTGTGTTGAGAAACATCGTGCTATAAATTTTATGAATTGTCTTAGGTTGTTTTGTTCTAGCTCTTCTTGGTAGCACGTAAACGAACGGTTTGATTTCATGCTGACAGATATTGCTTACATTCATTGTTACTGATGTTCAGATTTTTATTTCATTTATGTGAAAATACTTGCTTTAAAGTAATATAAATTAAAAATTAACACTTTCCATTTTTCTCAACTTTCTATACACATTTTGCTTCTCAAAATATTTGATGTAAAATAGTCCTAGAATGTTAGTCTTATAAAATCATTGATATTTTAATAATAACAACAAAAACAAGTTGACTTGGAAAATTCAAACACTTCTTACTTGTGAATGAAACTCGAATATTTAAATCTTTAAGTTCTGTTTTATTTTTCATGATACTAGTGTTATGTAATGTAGTTGTACATTGTAGAGATGTATGATACTAGTGTTATGTAATGTAGTTGTACATTGTGGAGATGTATGATACTAGTGTTATGTAATGTAGTTGTACATTGTAGAGATGTATAATACTAGTGTTATGTAATGTAGTTGTACATTGTAGAGATGTATGATACTAGTGTTATGTAATGTAGTTGTACATTGTAGAGATGTATGATACTAGTGTTATGTAATGTAGTTGTACATCATGGAGATGTATGATACTAGTGTTATGTAATGTAGTTATACATCATGGAGATATATGATACTAGTGTCATGTAATATAGTTGTACATCATGGAGATGTATGATACTAGTGTTATGTAATGTAGTTGTACATCATGGAGATGTATGATACTAGTGTTATGTAATGTAGTTGTACATCATGGAGATATATGATACTAGTGTCATGTAATATAGTTGTACATCATGGAGATGTATGATACTAGTGTTATGTAATGTAGTTGTACATTGTAGAGATGTATGATACTAGTGTTATGTAATGTAGTTGTACATTGTAGAGATGTATGATACTAGTGTTATGTAATGTAGTTGTACATCATGGAGATGTATGATACTAGTGTCATGTAATGTAGTTGTACATTGTAGAGATGTATGACACTAGTGTTGTGTAATATATTTGTACATTGTGGAGATGTATGATACTAGTGTTATGTAACAAATTTATACATTGTGGAGATGTATGATACTAGTGTTATGTAATGTAGTTATAACATTCTAGATAAGAACTATACTAACAGTGTTACGTAACATATTTATGCACTGTGGAGATGTATGATACTAGTGTTATGTAATGTAGTTATAACAGATTGTTTTGGAAAGAGCTGGTTAAAAAGGTTTAGCAACTATGAAAAAGGAAGGTATATTTACAAACATATAATTCTCTCCTCTCTTAAAGACTGAACGTCGTTTTACTAGTTTACTAGTAGTATGTTTTTGGTTTAAAGACAAAAGTCCCGGCAGGCCTTCTGATGTTTTTACAATCGATGCCAAGCCTAGTTTCAGTGTGGTCCTGACAGTTTGAGATATCGTCTGTATCAGTCCGTCTATTGATGCTGAAAATGGGAATTGAAATGTTTAGCTTCACGTGGCACGTATTATTGTCGAATTTCAAATAGGCTTCGAAGGATTGAGCTTTGCCAGAACACACCCACGTATTGTAAAACATTTTCTTCACGTAGATAATTAAAATAATTACTAAGCAGATAATCTTTAGAGGTGTAAGATAACAAACGTTTCTGCACGTGTTTTCATAGTTTAATCAAAGGAAAGACTGTCGTGAGTAACAATTTTATCTGAGGTCAGTTCTAATATTTCATGTAAGAGAATGTTGAGTAATTCCTGTCAACAGGTTAAGAAACGTGTATATGTCTGTTTTTTCTTTATACGACTTGGTAGACGCAGTATTTTACAGAAAATAAAGGTTTGCGTTAATAAAGCAGGTTAACTAATCAGAAAAGCAAACATACCTGAATGAGAAAAAGAGAAAACATTGGGAATTAGTGTGAAATCGTACGTGGAAATTAATATCTGGTTTTGCGTTCTATTTCTTTTTGTAATCCACATGGAATTCTCGTTTCTTTATTTGCTGACATGTAAGCGGAACTGTTAAATTGGCTTTTGTTATATGTAGAACTAAAATGAGGGAAGCAGGAAAGCAACTACTAAATAAACAGTGGCTTCAAAAACAAAACTAAGTAAATTATAAGCTTTATGATCGTGATAGACAAACAGTTTTCCACATCTTTAATCTGAAACAGTACAAACGTTGTTGTAAGACTCTAAGTATTTCTTCATTATTCAAAATTATATTTGACTACAGCCTCTTAAAGTGACGAATAATTACAAAAAGAAGATATCCTCTTTTTAAGAATGAAAAAAAATCTGTATATGTAGACGCATGGGAATAGATAACTGTGATTTAGTGACATTCAATAGCTGAATAAATGTATCGCCGACAGGAAGAGGGAAGACTTACTAATAAATGCTGGTAATCCATTTAGAGAAAGCCGTTAATGGAAATTGTACTCTTCATTGTCGCGGGCTCTTAGAGTGAATACAAACTAAGCTGTTTTAATTCCAGGAAGGGAATATCAGGCCAGATTTGTTTGTCCAGCTGGCTTCTGAAACTATTGAAACTCATATATCAGACGAATCCCACTTTGGTCCTGACGTCAAGCTTGATTTTCACATATGAAATCAACCAAAGCAAAAGTTCAGCGTGTTTATTAATTCAGTAAATGAATATTTGTCAGGATGTTGTGATAACTTGTAATTAGGGTGAGTGTTCCTTCATTTTTTAATGTATTTATTCTAGCTAGGTATTCATCTGGAATAGGTTTAAACAACATTGGTAAACCTTTTTAATTCCACTTAAAAAGTAGGCTTTACACTACACTGTTCTGCGATCTGCCACGTGCATTAGTCTGAATAATTTCGTCATACTTTTAATGATTTTTGTTTTTTCTTATGGCTTCTAAGGAATTAATGAATAAGAGGCCTTAGTTTTAAAATGATTTAAATTTGTTATATTTTATGTAGGTGTTTTTGTAACAGTAATAAGTTACCGCTCTTGAAATGGATGCCGCTACTGAGAACAATTTCTTTTACTGATTATTCATCTTCGTCGTTTGTAAATGTTCCAAAACTTCTACTACAGAGGTAACGGAGTCTAAAACTTACAGCCCCCTCTCTCAGTGGCACAGCGGTATGTCTGCGGACTTACAAGGATAGAAACCGGGTTTCAGGTGTGTAATTTCAAACAAATAAACGAAATTGCAAGGCTTTTAAACTATATTTTTGAATACCCCTGGTTTGTTTAGCATGATTTGCAAAACATTGCAAACATTTCCAGCTTTTATGTATGTTGTTCACCACTATCAAAATTGTTTTTATGTATGTTGTTTACCATTACCAAAATTGTTTTTATGTATGTTGTTCACCACTACCAAAATTGTTTTTATGTATGTTGTTCACCACTACCAAAATTGTTTTTATGTATGTTGTTCACCACTACCAAAACTGTTTTTATGTATGTTGTTTACCACGACCAAAACTGTTTTTATGTATGTTGTTCACCACTACCAAAATTGTTTTTATGTATGTTGTTCACCACTACCAAAACTGTTTTTATGTATGTTGTTCACCACTACCAAAACTGTTTTAATTATTTAATTATTTATTTTTCAAGAACTCAATTTCGTAGCTAATTAATTACATTTGAATGAAGCTGGAGAGGCTTGAACGTTATTATATAGTATTTACAAACCGTTAAAGAATTAAGAATTACATAGTTCGCTCTGATCGGAAGCTGAAATTAAATTATTTTTAGCGCAAGTAAATAAATCCATTGAAATAATTTCCTACCGTGCTTACGAGGAAAGTCCAATGCCGTTAATTATTAAGGAAATACATTTTCATTCTCTTTCAAAGTCATTTTTCCAGAATATTCATGGATGTAATTTGCATAATCACACGCTGGTAGCTTTATCGTAAAGAAATTCACATTTTGAAGTAACTTTCTTCATTGGGAAATTTAAATATTTTGTTTCTTTGAAAAAACAAAGGAATTGTGACGTATAAAACCCTGATATCTTAATAAAAAAACAAGTAAAACGCATTACTTATTTCAGCAATAGTAAAGTGATGTCTCTCCTTTCGGTCTTTTAGTGACTTCTGTTTTTTGCCTTTTGTTTTGCGCTCTTCATTAAATGTCAGCTTTTAGGTTCTTATAACCGTCCCATTAACTTATCACATAATAAACTTATCACATAAGATGTGCTTATGAACAAGAAATAAAACATTTATTGGTGTGAAATGTTTTGATTATGGTAGTAATACGAAGAAAAATAATATTTCTCCGAAGTTTGATTCCAAAGCTGGTACTGACATCTAATAAATCAATGTATTTACGATATATATGATGGAAACTAGTTGCGTCTTCATGATCATCTATTATCAGTGATAAAGTTAGTTTACCAAGAAGCAGAAATGAATGAACTCGTGTTACTAATTTCAAAAGTTTATTACTCAGGGATTAACATCAAAAATCGACATGCTTCGGAGAAATATACGTTTAATCAAAGAGAAGGGTGAAACTCAATAAATGTTTAGAAATGATCTAAATATTCCGTTTTTTTCTTTGTAAAAACCAAACACCAACAACATTTCAAAGATACAAGATGGTATAATTTATTGAACTATAATTTTTTATTAATTATTTTACGCCAGCTACGATGTACAAATTATAATATAGCATAATTAATAAGAAATACTGTTTTTCAGTAATAATTTTATTCCATAGGTAGCAAATAACCTTTTTGAATATTAAATGTGGTATCAAAACTTATAAGTGAAATGTCAGTGTTCAGGTATTTCTTAAGTTGGTCGATTTTTACCACTTGAGTAAAAAGAATTCAGCATGGCCAGGTGGGTTAAGGCGTTCGACTCATAATGCGAGTGGTCGCGGTTTCGAATCCCGGTCGTAACCGACATGCTCGCCCTTTCAGCGTTGGGGGCGTTATAATGTGACGGTCAACACCACTATTCATTGGTAAAGGAATATCCCAAGAGTTGACGGTGGGTGGTGATGACTAGCTGTCTTCCCTCTAGTCTTACACTGCTAAATTAGGGACGGCTAGCGCAGATAGCCCTTGAGTAGCTTTGCGCGAAATTCAAAAACAATCAATCAAACAAGTAAAAAGAATGAAGTTAATACTGAATATGCGTATTGAACCCACTTGGTAGAATGTCTATACAAATATTGTATACAACCAGCTTTGACTTTGTTTTGGAACGTGTTATATAATTGTATCATATTTAAATGACGTGAAGAAAACGTTTACTAATCGATTTTATTGCACATATCTAAGCCTATTTATTTTCTCCAAATACACTATGTTGATCTGGTAAAACAAGTTTTTATTTGTTTTCGAATTTCACGCAAAGCTACACGAGGGCTATCTGCACTAGCCGTCCCTAATTTAGCAGTGTAAGACTAGAGAGAAGGCAGCTAGTCACCATCACCAACCGCCAAGCCTTGGGCTACTCTTTCGCCAACGAATAGTAGGATTGACCGTCACATTATAACGCCCCTATGGCTGAAGGGCTGGCATGTTTGGTGTGACGGGGATTCGAACCCGCAACCCTCGGATTATGACTTGAACGCCTTAACTCACCTGGCCATGCCGGGCCGCGATAAAACAACTGCAGTATAGACTTTAAAACATAGAAAATCGATATCTTAGATTTCATTAAGGCTGCAGAATGCTGATAGGTTTACATATATTGAAGCTGGAGTTACATTATACAAAGTGTTAATGTTTGTTATCCTTATATTTAAATGATATGCTGTACTACTTTGTTCTTAAGGTTATGTGAATAAACTCAAAGTATAAGTAAACAAGATTATGATTGTTGAAATGATCAGGGTTAGAGTTACGTATGAATTCTGTACTTACATAACACAACTTGTACAGTAAGGGTTATTCCAAAAGTGTACCCAAAATGTGAATAACGTGTTTCCATAGATATCACAAAATATTTTGATATACAGGAGAGCATATTTTGTTTTACTTTATAGAAGTTTCAATTTCAAGCTCACTGAGTAAAAATGCCGTATTTATCTTGGCAGTAATTTAAAAAAAAAACGAGTCCTCTAATACGTTAATAATTTCAGAAACATACCCTAAGCTAAAGTTATGTCACAGTTTCTCTGTGGATCGAAACTGTAAATACTAAATGTATTAATAAAAACCAATGAAACACTTAAACAAACTTACACGCTCTAGTAAAGAAAACAAAACCACAATAACGAAAACCAATTTTATTATCAACTTTCCCACATCAGAGAATTTTTAACATCACGTCCTGCTTTGCGTGTTTGTCCTAAAATTTTGTAAAACATCTTTTAGCATCAGCTCGAGCACGAGCAATAACTGGGTTCCTTTTTTTCACTCGCGGTCCCCGTTGGTCCAGCGGTAAGCCTACGGATTTTCGCTAAACTTGGGTGGGCCCAGCAAATAGCCTCATGTGGCTTTGCTATAAGAAATCATAGAGACTTCTTCAGTGGTGAGCCACTGCTGAGCGACATCGAGCGGAAATTATGTTTAGGTAAATACAGATTATTTATACTGAATTTGTAGAGATATGTCATATCAATTAATAGATAGGTATATTTACTCTGTTTATTTTTAGGTAATTGTAAAATTATATTATTTTACAAATGCTTTAAATTTATTACATGAGATGGGAAATTCTGCTGACTTTGTTAATGTGTAAAAAGTAAAATCTCTATAATCCGCTAGATCTACACACTTCAGCAGAATAACTAGATAAATCTAAACAGCCCGCGAAACATAGACAAATTTACACAAATAGAGATCTAGATAAGTCCACACAGCTTCATAGAGCTAGATTATTTTAGTTCCTTAGAGGTAGATAATTCTACAGAACTTGCTAGATCTAGAAAAATCTACTTAAATCGTTAGACGTAAAAATATCTACACAGCGTACCAGATATACATAACTTTGAAAAACTCGCCAGATCTAGAAACATTTACATAAGTCGTTAGACTTAAAAAATTTACAAAACCCATTAGAATGTTTTGTTTGTTTGTTTGCAGTGAACTACACAGCAGTGAAGTGCACAGCTACACAATGAGCTATTTGTCTTTTGTCTATTACGAATTTCGAAATCAGGTTTTAAGCGTTTTAAGTTGAATCCTCAAACATATCTCTGAGCCATATCCGTTAGATATTGAAAGGCGTGCACAACTCGACAGACCTAGAGAAATATGTACAACTCACTAGACCTAAAACAATCTACACAGCCCGCTAGATCTTGATAAATTAAGTCAATTATTTAGACTTAGAAAAATCTACATAACTCGCTACAACTAGAAAATTTAAACAGCCCGCTAAGTCTACGTAAATCAACACAACTCTTTAAGTCCAGAAAAATCTACATGACATACCATTAGACCTAGTAAAATCACACCAGTTTTTTAGAGCTAGAAAAGTCGGTATAACTAACAAGATCAAGAAAAACCTAAATTAATCACTAGATCTAGATAATTGTTAAAGAGTCTTTTAGATCCAAAAATATTACGTAGCCCAGTAGCTGTAAGACAATCCTACACACTCCAGCAGACATTAACAACTATATAGAACTTGCTAAGCCTAAATAATCTACTCGCTTCAGTAGATTAAAACAACTATACACAACTCGCTAAACCTAAATAATTTACACATTCCAGTTGATCTAACTACATAACTCGCTAAACCTAAATAATCTACACACTCCAGTAGGTCTGCATAACTACACAACTTACTAAACCTAAATAATTTACACACTCTAATAGATCTAAACCGCTCTGGAAAAACCTGCTAGAATCTTGACAAATTTAAACAACTCGTTAGACCTAGATAATTGTACATACACCATATATATATATATCCCAGTAGATCTAAAGCAAATTCCAGATATTGCTAGAGCTTTAAAAACTAACATAACATGTTTGACCTAGAACAAATCTACACAACTCACTAAACTTAGATAAATCGATACATTTCGTTAGACCTAAAGGTTTTACACATCTTGTAAGACCTATAAAATTCTACATACTCCGATAACATTAGACAAAACTACCAAGCTTAATAGACCAAAACAATTGTGTACAATTCGCTAGATCTAGAATAATCTACGCAACTTGCTAAAACTATAAAAATGCATATATCTCACCAGGCTTCCCAGTAGCACAGTGGTATATAGAGTTTATTATTATAAAATTATTATAGTAACCAATGTCTTTTCTTACAAACAATAAATTGCTATCAAATCTTTAATCGCTTGGTTTGTAGTTTATGGTAATTTATTTATATTTCTTCAAGCTTCACTCTATATTGCAACACAGTACTTACTATGCAAACCACATAGGCTTGGTCAACTCATAACTGACCTATGAATGAGTTGCTATTGATAAATTGTGTCTTGATGACGTAAATTAAAGTGCTGTAAAAGAAAGCTTAACGTTTGATCACGTGTTGTCACAATCCGTTCTTACATGTTAAGCAATGTTAAACGGTCTTCAGTTTGTTAGTCTTGTGTACGTAATATAAAAATGGTATTTCGAAATTTGTATGGGGTTTCATGATAGACAATCTGAACATTTTTTTGTTTTAAATAATAGCAATGAATATGTCATTCATTTATTATATTTAGCTGTAAGGCAGTTATTGGTTATTTATGATTTGTGAAACAACAAATGTTCTACAAAACATTGTCTGAAAGAAGTTATGAAAAGTTTAGAAATGTTGCTCACACTCTCACAGGGTTTGTGTGCACTTGCAGGTGACCAATGGCTATTTAGAAAAAAGGATAGATACAGTAAGTCAAAATTTATTATTTTTGTTACAGATAATGTGTTTTGATATAAATAAATCTAGACATTGATAACTTGTAGAAGTACTGTTGCTGTATGTTAGTTAAAATTCTATGATAATAATGGTTAAGTGCATGTGAAAACCTGCCTTTATAAAACACGTGTAAATTATTTTGTCACAAATTAGTAAAACTGTTATTACATAATAAACGTTTTATTGACGATGTAAATTGTTGTATAAAGTATAAGTATTGTATGATACTGCCCTTTGGAAAGTTATTTTTAATATATAGTGATGTATTGTAATGAGTAAGACATAGTTCTTTTAGGACAGGAAATCTAATAGTTTGGTTGTTAAAACCTTTAACTACTTGACTGAATAAGTTTTAATTATCGTATTGTCCTGGAAGGGCTAATTAATGATAAGGAATGTAATGTCCTTTTTAGGACAAAATAATTAAAATGAATTAGTGTTAAGTATCGTTTTTTAAGGCGTTTTAATTAATTAATTGATTAGTCATTAATCATGCACATAATGAAACATGCATTGTGTGTGTCAAGGTTGCCTAGAAACGTGTTCTCTACTCTGTGGTACTATTACGTAATCATCCATCATGGCCACTTTACCCTAACACGTCATGTTTGATAGCATCACATCTGTTTTCAGGTGTCATGATGTCATGTAAACTTCCGCCTGTCAAATGCCAACTTATTACTCACATCATGCAGTGTATTAACCACTTATATACCAGTCGTGTATTTCTCGTGGGTTACAGAACGATCAGTAACCAGTGATTGTCAACATTTTAAGACCCAATTTCAATGAAAATATCTATTTATGTAAAACTCCTTACGATGTTTTGGGAAAAAAAAATTGTACGTGTTGGTCAAAATGTACATTATTTTCAAATTTAGCGTGCAGGAGTAACTGTACGACACTTAAAGATACGAAGACAACAAAGCCTTCACAGTCCTGTATTATTGGTTGTAAAACTTACGTGCAAAATGAAAAGAGTTCAAATCGCTGTATATTTACCTTAAGAATGCAGACTCGAAATACTGGACACTCAATTCATTGTGAAAGTAATTGAATGATTCTACAGAAAGTTTCATCTTATAATTTAATAAAGAAACATCACATGATAAAATAAAATGGAATGTTTGAACGTTTCTGATGATAACTAATTAAAAAAGAAGAAATTTTATCACGTTATCCGTGATATTTATCCAGTAAACATTACAGTGTTTGCAGAGACTACGAAACCAACATGAAGGATTGACAGTTAAACAGGCAATAGGAAAGATCTAAGCACACCACAAGTGTCTTGAAAGAGCTTCATAAATAACATCTAAGTAGAAGTAGTTATTTTGCTGGCGGTGCGATGACAGAGTTCCCTCTACATTGTCTTCCTTCTTTCATCTTCTTCCGTTCTTCTTAAGGACGAGTGTGGATAAAGCAAGCATGACCCCAAGAAGATGATAATCCAGCAATCTGACAGGATCAGATAATCTTCCAATCCCGAGCGTGTTCTTTATCCTTGGATCTCTACCGCATCTTGTCCTAGAAAAATGAACATTGATTGATTGGATAACCCAAAAACATAATGAATTTATACCTATAATGAACAGGTTTTTACACATTTGTTTAAATTCAATTTTGTTGATGATTTTTTTCACGTGAATGCAGTTGCTCGTAATAAGCTTTGATGGATAATTTTTGAATCAACTGTTCATTGTATATAACTGTTTAAAGCAGCAAAAACTTATTTCTATTTTTTACACACTATTAAAACATTTTAATTCTCACATCCTTCCATTTTCCCATCTTCTCGACTCCAACCTATAATTTTAAAATCTTAACCCCTTTCTTTGTTCATATCCTAGTTTCGTAATAAATCTGCTAAAGTATCACTTCTCTCAAAATGAACTAAAAACCCTATGATCCGAACACTTTCAATAGATGGACGCTTCTTCTTCAGGGACAAAATGGGAGTCCCTGAAGTTTTCTCCCGAAGAAGATAAGTCTACATTTTGAAAGCGCTCGGGTTATAGGGTTTTAATTTAATTTTGATTAAGATTTATTGAATCTACGTGTTTTTCTAGCATCGTGAACTTCTCTAAATGTATAGGTATATATTTTATGGTTTCCAAAATTATAAAATCCGCTTTTTGCTTTTTTATCCATATTTTAAGCTAATATCAAAAAATCCCAAAATTTCTCCTTTGTTTTTTATCTATATTATAATATAGTATTTAGAATTATAAAATAATATTTCTCTTCCTTTTCTCGTATTATCATACAGTATTCGGGTTGATCGTGATCTAGTGGTTAGCGCGTCGGACTATGGATCCAAAGGCCCATGAATTATGTCTCTCGCCGTAAAATAAAATCGAATTCTTTATTTTGGGGCCATAGACGCATTATAACAGTGACAGTCAGATAACTGTACGACTGAAGTATTTCAAGAGTTAGTGTGTGTGTGTTTTTCTTATAGTAAAGCTACATCGGGCTATTTGGTCAGCCCACCGAGGGGAATGGAACCCCTGATTTTAGCATTGTAAATCCGAAGACATGTTGCTGTACTAGAGGGGGCGTTAAGAGTTGGTGGTGGGCGCCGTTAAGTATCTACCTTCTTTCTACTTTCTCAGTCACATGTACGGATGGCTAGTGTCGGTAACGCTAATGTAATTTTGTGAAAAAAATCTCCTTTAGTATCAAATATAAGCTTCACGTCTTTTCTTTATCCTTATTGTAGTCTACTACACAAAAGTGTAACCCCTTGTAGCTCAGTGATAAGCTAGAGGGAATATAACACTAAAATGTGTTGCGCACAACACAGATAGCCCATTGTGTAGCTTTGCGTTTAAAGGAAAATGGGTGATATTTTCTAACATTTGCTATTGCATTACAATATAGACAATAACGTAAGGAAGAAGGGAGATTTAACAGTTTTGTTTGTTTGTTTCAGTATATTGCTCTAAAGATGATTCGTGAAATGTTTGCACTGGAAAAATATTTGTTGTTGTTGAAATAGATTGTCTATTAGTGTTCCAACACTTCCACGATTAATTGCTTTTAGCGAAGATACTTCTTTAAAAAGGGTTTCTTTACTGAATAAATTAATATTTTAAAGGCTTCGCATATGTGTAACATTTTTCAAGCAATTAACTAATCCATTTCTAAGAAACTTTTTTGTTTAATATGTCAAATTAACTGTTCAGGAATACGAGCGTAGGAAATCTAACTTGACAAGGTGTAGGACCCATGATAAGTTCCTAAAAAGTATTTAAAAAATCACAAAACCAATATACACTTTGAAAGTAAATCCTAAAATGGCAATGTTCAAATATACTGACTTGACATTAACAACCAATAGAAAAAAAAAATAACTACATTTTTATACTTGAAACATTAAAATTTATAAATACGTAATCAACGAATTTATTAACTCAAGATAAAAATGAATATTCAGTTGATGCCTCATAAAAAGCTTCATTAATACGGTTAATGTTTTATTTATTTTTCAGTTTTTAACTAGAAGAAACGCAATTTAATTATTTATGCTGTGGCTGGTAAAAAGGGGACAAGAACGATATTTTAGTGTGGTGGACAAGTTATTTACTTTTCCCTAGTATTAGCTCTCTTTCTCTGCACATACTTGATACTTTAAAGAACGATATTTTAGTGTGGTGGACAAGTTATTTACTTTTCCCTAGTATTAGCTCTCTTTCTCTGCACATACTTGATACTTTAAAGGACGATATTTTAGTGTGGTGGACAAGTTATTTACTTTTCCTAGTATTAGCTCTCTTTCTCTGCACATACTTGATACTTTAAAGGACGATATTTTAGTGTGGTGGACAAGTTATTTACTTTTCCCTAGTATTAGCTCTCTTTCTCTGCACATACTTGATACTTTAAAGGACGATATTTTAGTGTGGTGGACAAGTTATTTACTTTTCCCTAGTATTAGCTCTCTTTCTCTGCACATACTTGATACTTTAAAGGACGATATTTTAGTGTGGTGGACAAGTTATTTACTTTTCCCTAGTATTAGCTCTCTTTCTCTGCACATACTTGATGCTTTAAAGAACGATATTTTAGTGTGGTGGACAAGTTATTTACTTTTCCCTAGTATTAGCTCTCTTTCTCTGCACATACTTGATACTTTAAAGAACGATATTTTAGTGTGGTGGACAAGTTATTTACTTTTCCCTAGTATTAGCTCTCTTTCTCTGCACATACTTGATACTTTAAAGAACGATATTTTAGTGTGGTGGACAAGTTATTTACTTTTCCCTAGTATTAGCTCTCTTTCTCTGCACATACTTGATACTTTAAAGAACGATATTTTAGTGTGGTGGACAAGTTATTTACTTTTCCCTAGTATTAGCTCTCTTTCTCTGCACATACTTGATACTTTAAAGAACGATATTTTAGTGTGGTGGACAAGTTATTTACTTTTCCCTAGTATTAGCTCTCTTTCTCTGCACATACTTGATACTTTAAAGAACGATATTTTAGTGTGGTGGACAAGTTATTTACTTTTCCTAGTATTAGCTCTCTTTCTCTGCACATACTTGATGCTTTAAAGAACGATATTTTAGTGTGGTGGACAAGTTATTTACTTTTCCCTAGTATTAGCTCTCTTTCTCTGCACATACTTGATGCTTTTAAAGAACGATATTTTAGTGTGGTGGACAAGTTATTTACTTTTCCCTAGTATTAGCTCTCTTTTCTCTGCACATACTTGATACTTTAAAGAACGATATTTTAGTGTGGTGGACAAGTTATTTACTTTTCCCTAGTATTAGCTCTCTTTCTCTGCACATACTTGATACTTTAAAGAACGATATTTTAGTGTGGTGGACAAGTTATTTACTTTTCCCTAGTATTAGCTCTCTTTCTCTGCACATACTTGATACTTTAAAGAACGATATTTTAGTGTGGTGGACAAGTTATTTACTTTTCCCTAGTATTAGCTCTCTTTTTCTGCACATACTTGATACTTTAAATAACGATATTTTAGTGTGGTGGACAAGTTATTTACTTTTACCTAGTATTAGCTCTCTTTCTCTGCACATACTTGATACTCACCTTTAAAGAACGATATTTTAGTGTGGTGGACTATTTATTTACTTCTCTCTAGAATTAGCTTTTTCTCTCTAAATATTTAATACCTTTAAAAAACAACAATTTTGATTAAAGGATAAATTCGTTATTTTTCATAATATTAGTTTTTCTTTTTCTGTCCTTAAGTTGACATTAAACTTTATGGCTCAGTTTTATACTTTATGAGATGTTACAAGTTCACATTCAACTTTATGGCTCAGTTTTATACTTTATGAGATGTTACAAGTTCACATTCAACTTTATGGCTCAGTTTCATACTTTATGAGATGATGTTTAGTTTACGACAGACAAATAAATACATTCTAATCATTATATCTTCTGTTTTCTTGTCTATTAATTTTTCTCATGTTATATTTCTGTAAACTATTTTTTTTAAAGAATTAGCTAAATTCATGTATAAAATTCTGATCAAAGATAAGTAAACAACGATTCAAAGTCTTTATCTGAACAAAATGAATAATGTGTTTCCAGAATGAGGGTAGTGTGTCTTCTTCATAAGTACAAAGTATGAAACTCTACCTTTAGGGCCAGCTAGCAGTAACTTGCATGGAGCAATAATATCAAACATAAGACTCAGCAGTAACTGATATACGGAGCATTTATATCAAACATACGAAAAAGTATTAATTAATTGACAGAATAGTAATGCCAAATTTAAGAATAAAAAGTAATTAATCCTTAGAGTAGTAATGCGAAGCTTAAGGCTAAACTACTAGTTCTAATAATCATCAAACAGTCTCTTCAACTTCAACTTAACTAGTAAGTATAATAATAATAATCAAACAATCTCTCAACTTCAGTTTAATTAGTAATTATAATAATAATCATCAAACAATCTCTCCAACTTCAGTTTAATTAGTAATTATAATAATAATCATCAAACAATCTCTCCAACTTCAGTTTAATTAGTAATTATAATAATAATCATCAAACAATCTCTCCAACTTCAGTTTAATTAGTAATTATAATAATAATCATCAAACAATCTCTCCAACTTCAGTTTAATTAGTAATTATAATAATAATCATCAAACAATCTCTCAACTTCAGTTTAACTAGTAATTGTAATAATAATAATCAAACAATCTCTCCAATTTCAGTTTAATTAGTAATTATAGTAATCATCAAATAATCTCTCCAACTTCAGTTTAACTAGTAATTGTAATAATAATAATCAAACAATCTCTCCAACTTCAGTTTAATTAGTAATTATAGTAATCATCAAACAATCTCTCCAACTTCAGTTTAATTAGTAATTATAATAATCATCATCAAACAATCTCTCCAACTTCAGTTTAACTAGTAATTGTAATAATAATCATCAAACAATCTTTCCAACTTTAATTTAACTAGTAATTATAATAATAATCATCAAACAATCTCTCCAACTTCAGTTTAACTAGTAATTATAATAATAATCATCAAACAATCTCTCCAACTTCAATTTAACTAGTAATTATAATAATAATCATCAAACAATCTCTCCAACTTCAGTTTAATTAGTAATTATAATAATAATCATCAAACAATCTCTCCAACTTCAGTTTAACTAGTAATTATAATAATGATCATCAAACAATCTCTCCAACTTCAGTTTAATTAGTAATTATAATAATAATCATCAAACAATCTCTCCAACTTCAGTTTAATTAGTAATAATAATAATCATCATCAAACAATCTCTCCAACTTCAGTTTAATTAGTAATTATAATAATAATCAAACAGTCAGTTCAACTAGTAATAATAATAATCAATCTGTCTCTCCAAGTTACAGCTAAATCACCTGTTATCTTTAAAAATTTTTGAACTGGTTTGTTAATATTTATGTTAAAGTGTAAAACATATATTGTTCTTTATATCTTACTGTTTTATCTTATTGTTCAGTATGTCTTCCTGTTTGAACTTATTGTCAAGCATGTATTACTGTTTTAGCTTATTGTTCAGCATGTCTTACTGTTTTACTTTATTGTTCAGCATGTCTTACTGTTTTACTTTATTGTTCAGCATGTCTACTGTTTTACTTTATTAAATGTGTATGCAATATATCATTGTGTCATGTTATGTGTTCTTTACGATAAAATATCAATAGGGTGTGATGCTATAATATTGGAATTTTGGCTTCCTGAAATAAATATCCTCGTTGATACAAAAACTATGGGTTTAAAATTAAAATGTGAAGTGAAGAACAATTGACATAAAAAAGAAAAAAAACGTGAAATCTATTATTTCAGCTTCGTGATGATTTAACTTTCAAAATCTGTCGTATCTAGTTATTTCAGGCCTAATCTCTGTGTCTTTGTTTTTTACTGCAAAGTTACACAATTGTGTATCTGAGCTGTACCGAACATCGAATTTATGAATTACCAGCTCTCAACCTTACCCATTGGGTCTATAGGGAACACTTCCAAAGTTATCACCCAACTGTTAGTGTTTAGTACAGTTGTTTGTATGTCATCTGGTGTATTTGGATATGAAGTTTTTCCGCATTACGTTTTCATATTTCACTCACTTTTATTTTCCCAACAACAACAAAAAAGTGTTGTATATTTTTTATTAAGCCAACACCTCTTCGTCTTGTAAGTTAATATTTATTAATTACGGGTAAATTATTATTATTTTTTATTCAATTGGGGTTATGATGGAAGGTAACTAACGAACGAATATTTGCTGTGAGATTCTTATTAAAGTTATAAGTGTTGCTACTAGTTTGGCCGCTAACTTTGATTTAATTCCTTTAAGACGCTCGCACCTTTTTTCACACTTAATGTTTTTAATTATATGTCATGACTTTTTGTCAGTACACATCAACAAACCACAGCAAGTACAAAAGTGACATTGGATAAAAATAACATTAGGATCTCAGCCCTATTATTCGGAACAGACTTTTACTTTACAGAATCAACCAGATTCTTTACAAAACACATGGTGGTAGTCTTCATCTCTAAAATACTGTTGATAACGTCCTCTATAGTAACGCCATTGAATCTAAATTAACAGTTTTTTGTCATCACCCACATGCACTCGGTACAGTGGCCAAGTATTTACGCTATTTCGCAAATATATGATTCAAAATTGAGCGATTTCTATTGAATAACTTTCCACACGTGGCTTATACTCAGACTAAATTTTACACATAATTGTAGGTTGAAAAGATGTATCACTGTGCTAAATTTGAAAAAAAAAATCCTTAAAAGTTAAGTCTGCTTTTGTATGAGATAAAGTTTCCTTACTTTTGGTGCGAAGAAGTAAAGAGAAAGATATTCAACCATAATTGAAAATTTTATATCTCGTATATTTATTAATGGATTGGCTTGAAGGTTGGTTTGTGAAGTAAGAATCCCAATAGAACTCATCCATTGAAAATATGTGTTAGTTTGGGTTACCACAGTCTGAGTTAAAGTTAGTGGAAAGTAGTAATATATGTAGCATTAGTCCTAAATTAGTTCTCACTTAAAGTACTACCACGCCTTTGGAACGTATTGTCAAGACATGATATCAAAATTGGTAATCGTTCGTAGTTCTGTAACTTTAACGTGTCTTTAGAATATATTTTCATCTGATAAAGATTACTGAGCATAATGAAGAAACTGTTTGTTTACAGAGATATTCCCTCTTCAGGAACACAAACCTTTCGATTGAATATCGTAAGTGATAATAATAACATGTGTTTTTTTCTTAAAAGAACCACAGATAACTGCAGCCACTATTCTGGTTAGTTATCATTCACGTTTAGTTACGTAACATATTTGTACTTTCGGATATAAAGCTTAAGTATATTAAACATATAAATATATATTTGCTGTAAACCTTTCTATCATCATTATCGTGTTCATTTATTAAATCTTTACAATATTCTATTTTGGGATTCAGTTTATATGTAAAACAAATATTCGTAAACCTTGGAACACTACAGTGAAGAGTTGGCATATAAATTATTTTGTGAGTTTGCCAGGATTCATTTGCTTGACATGTTTGTCATCATTCTTCCTTTATTTGTTACAGCTACCCTTTCATTTCTCTTCAACATATAAGGAACAACGAATGTAATGATGTAGAGGTGTGTACTAGTGACGGGTTGAAGTGGGAGGATATAAGAGATTTTCTGGTTGTTAAGTGCTTCCTTAACTCAGATAGGCCTTCCATAAGATGATAACCTAATTACAGACTGACAGAACTACCTTACACAGTACTTATGATGTTTAACAGATTGAACAAACTTGACTTAGAATTAAAACATAACAAACTTGCCAGAGCAGTTCATTTGATTGATCAATTTTGTATTCTTACAAAACTCACGAACACGAAACTGCATATTTTATTATTTATATCGAACTGTAGGTACTTTTTGGGTATTGTAATTGTTTTAATTAGCAGTTCCTACAACATAAGTAATAAATTAATGTGTAGTTTTATGTTTTGAAACTAAGTGTCAGAAATATTTAGTCTTTTGTGTACCATACATCAGCACATAAAGACCTAGTTTTTGCATAGATTCTTTATTTTTATTACAAGACATGGCCAATAAATACAAACAAAATATTAAAGTAGCAAATTCTCTGTTATTATTCATCTAGATTTTTTTTTTAATCTAAAGCATAATTTCGTAATAAATATCCAACCTTAACGCTTTTCTTATTTCGTGATAGCAGTTGGCTAATAACAAAGTTTAGTGTGCACATTTTTTGCGTCGTGTTTATTGGTTGTTTGAGGAACAGAAGGAGGATTTAAAGAAGATTGTTCCTATAATAAATAAGAAGAAAAATGTAATAATTTACATCCAATTAGGAATAGGTAAACACGTAAAGTACGTTATAAACTATACTTACTTTAAGAAACAACATCAAGTAACCATAAATAATAACTTCCTATGTCAGCCACCAATCTACTTAGAACTAAACAAAAAATAATAGCCTAATAGATATACTTTTGTTTTCGTTTCTACTTGCAAACAGTCTATTATACTTTATATCAAAATTTATACATATACACAAACACATATATATATAATGAAATAAGTAGTTTTAATACTAATAATTACATTAATTGTAATAGGGGATTAAAATCAGTTCTATAAAATAATTCTGAACCTAATACAAAATAATTATTAAGAATATTAAATATTTTAATAAATGAGCTATTGCCGATTATAGTTGTCGCATTTGAGAGCTATAACCAGTATCAGTGAGTTTACGGTTACAACTAGGTTTAACCATGGATTCTTTACTTCAATATTTTTAATACTTGCTTTAACTTGTTATGAAAATAAAGAATCTATATATTTATATGCATAATGTAAACAAACATTATATTTTAATGTTTACATTAGAAACAAAGAACTGTGTTAAAGAGAGCAGTACCATAGCTGAGTTGAAATAGGACATTTATAATACAAAAGATGTCTTAATGAATATGCTACGCTGTATAAATAATATAAAGTGACCAAGATTTAATGCGGGAAATATAAAATGTGGGCTGAAATTTGGAGGTCATCATGGAAGTCTTTATCACGTAATAGTGAATATAAAACGTCTTGTAACAGTCTAAACTGAACGCAACCCTACAATTAGGGTTCAACAACAACAAAAACAAAACCATTTTTCACAATAACAGCACTTTGAGATAAGTTCAACACAGTTAATTAAGAAATCTCTCACCAGGACTTAACAGTAATATTAATAAACAACTGAAAATAAATATTAATAAATCAACAACAATAATAATGGTATTAGGGAAAAAAACCAGAAAGAAAAGACTGAATGAAAAATATATTTATACAGAAAATACAAACAACATCTTTCAATATCGAGTGACAAACAGAAACAACTATACACGTCAACGTCTAACTTGGGTGTTTCTCTCTATTAGTAAAGCTTGTTAAGGGTAGGTATTCAGAGTAAGTCACGAGAGTACAACCTCATTTGATCATAGCTTTTCCTAACATTTATGAACATCATAACTGTTCATAACATTCTATATGTATTCATATTAAGTTAGGAGAGTACAACTTTATGTGATCATAGGTTTTCCGACCATTCTGTGTGTGTTCAGAGTAGCTCGCGAGAGTACAACCACATATGATCACAGCTTTTCACACCATTCTGAGTGTATTCAGAGTATGTCAGGAGAGTACAACTTCGTGATTATAACTGTTCAAACAATTGAGTGTGTATTCAGAGTAGGTCACGAGATTACAATCTCATGTGATCATAACTGTTCATACTATTCTCTGTGTATTCAGAGTAGCTCACGAATGTACAACCTCATGTGATCATAGGTTTTCCTATTATTCTGTAGGTATTCAAAGTAAGTCACGAGAGTACAACCTCAAGTTATCATAGCCAATACATACCATTCTGTATGTATTCAGAGTGAGTCATGAGATTACAATCTCGTTGTCATAACTGTTCATACTATTGTGTATTTATTCAGAGTAGATCATGAGATTTCGACATTATGTGTTCATAGTTTTCTCTGCTATTCTGTGTGTATTCAGAGTAGATCACGAGATTTCAACATTACGTGTTCATAATTTTTCCAACTATTCTGTGTGTATTCAGAGTAGGTCGCGAAAGTACAACCATATATGACCGTAGCTTTTCATACCATTCTGTATGTATTCAGAGTAAAACACGAGAGCACACTCTCACGTGATCATAATTGTAAATACTATTATAAATGTATTGAGAGTAAATCACGAGATTACAAGCTCATGGGATCATAATTGTTCATACTGTCCCATATGTATCCAGAATAGGTTACAAGAGTACAATCTCATGTGATCATAGGTTTTCCTAGTATTCTCTATTCATTGAGAGTAACTCACGAGAGTACAACTTCTAGCGATCATAACTGTTCATACTATTCTGTATGTAATAAGAGTAGGTCACGAGAGTACAATCTCATGTGATCATAACTGTTCATACCACTTGATTTGTATTCAGAGTAAGTCACGAGAATACAACATCATGTGATAATAGGTTTTCCTAGTATTCTCTATTTATTGAGAGTAACTCACGAGAGTACAACTTCTAGCGATCATAACTGTTCATACTATTCTGTATGTAATAAGAGTAGGTCACGAGAGTACAATCTCATGTGATCATAACTATTCATACCATTTGATTTGTATTCAGAGTAAGTCACTTGAATACAACTTCATGTGATAATAGGTTTTCCTACTATTCTGTATGTATTCAGAGTGGGTCACGAGAGTACAACCTCGTGTGATCATAACTGTTCATACTATTGTGTATGTGTTCAGAGTACGTTACTAGAGTACAACCTCATGTGATCATAACTCTTTATCCTATTTTGTATGTATTCAGAGTAGGTCACGAGAGTACAACCCCTAGGGGTCATAACTGTTCATACTATTCTCTATGTATTCGTGGTCGGTCACGAGAGTACAGCCTCATGCGATCATAACTATTCATACTATTGTGTATGTATCCAGAGTAGGTCACGAGAGTACAACCTCATCTAATCATAGCTTTTCACAGAATTCTGTATGTATTGAAAGTAGTCAGGAGAGTACATCCTCACGTGATCATATCTGTTCATACTATTATGGATATATTAGCAGTAAGTCACGAGATTACAATTTTATGTGATCATAACTGTTCATACTATTCCATATGTATCCAGAATAGGTTACGATAATACAACCTCATGTGATCATAACTGTTCATACTATTGTGTATGTATTCAGAGTAGGTAACGAGAGTACAACCTCATGTGGTCATAAGTGTTCATACTATTCTGTATGTATTTAGAGTAGGTAACGAGAGTAATCCTCTTGTGATCGTATCTGCTCCAACAAGTCTGCTGTATTAATAATATCTGTACCCGATCGCTAGGGAAGCTGGTTTCAGTTCCTTTATACACATGTATGTACATTCACTCAAAATTTAAATGATTGTGTAAAGGTAAGTTAACGTTTTAATGCACGTGAAGATTTTTAAATAAAGTAAACTATAGAATGAAATAACAAATGAACGAAAAAACGCCCACTATAATAAAAAAGAAATAAAATTTGATATCTCTCTATCTGTCAGTCTTAATCTATATAATCAGAGTTAAAAAGCAGAAAAGAAAAGATAAAAATTAAATGAAAGAGCAAGATGTTGGTGCCGAAGCACAGAACATTCAGCACCCTTCGTTGTAGGAAGGTGACTGGTCTCAGAAGAAAGGAAATACGAAATAAATGAGAAAGTAATGAAGTCCTACCAGTAGGATGGATGGTAAGTAACAACAGCTTACCTCCTGAAAGTGGTCTCCATTTTAGAGGTAACAACTGAAATTAATTAGGTAAGATTACTATTGCAGCAGACAAAATATACTTGGAATATAGGACCTAAACATATGTTATATACAACGATACAGTTTGTGCCATGGTAACAGTGATTTATTTTGTTTTGTAGTATTATATTTTTAAATTTAAGCTTGGTTTGTTTTAGACACACACATATATATTTATATATATAATTTAAAAATAAATAAATTATAAACATTGTTGAATAAATCAAAACACATATATATAACAACGTAAAAATATTTGTTTGTTAAATCGTCTGGACTTCTTGGTCTTTCCAATGTTTCGGTCAGTATAGAACCAGAGTCTTACATCAGTGAAACAGTAATACTGTTTCTTGTTAAATTACAATAGGAGCAATTAATTTTTTATCAAATGTGAAATGGTACATGCACTCCACTTTAAATCAACTGCTAAAACAAATCTGCAGTGAAGTTAACAAACCGATTTTCGTGAAGAAGTAAGAAAGTTTCCTCATTTAAAGAAACAAAACAAAATACTAAACAAAATTATTTCGAGAGGAAGTGATCCTTAGAATCCATGTTTCATTAAGCGAGTTTCTTGTTGGTTGTTAATCTTCTAAACCCATAATGAAAATGTGCAGTTAAGCATCTGTACAAAAAATTCCATATACATAAACGTGCTGTTTCCATAGAGGTATGTAAATATAATTAAAAACCCTTTAACGTAGTTCAAACACGTATAAGACGTATTAAATATAATCCGGTTTTGTGTTTATTTATTGGCTCGTCTGCAAATTTTAATAATAAGCTCCCTCTATCGCTTCAAATCCTATCTTTGTTTCATCCATCTGTTTTATTGAAAAGGTTGGTACAGATCCAATTGTTTCAAAGTAATATATTTTACTTGTTATCTGAAGCAGTTAAGTCGGCGAATTTTCTTTGTAAATATAAACGTAAATTTCTGGATATTGCCAGAAAAGCACCCGTAACATATAAGATGTCTAATAATGACATAAGGTATCTGATATAAGGTATAAGGTATCTAATAATGACACCAATAATTTTAAATTCATTTATTAAATTTCTCGAGGACTGATCCGCAATTTTAATCAATCACCCAAAATGTGTTATAGATCTAATTTTAAAACGTACACAGTCAACCTTCACATGAATTATTGAATGCCTTAGACAGGAAAGGTTGCATGACCATTTTCTCCTGATTTAGATGTAATAACATACGATTTTGGGTGATGTATCTATAATAAAGACAGAATCAAAATAAATGAGGAGCATCAGACACATTTGTACTAAATATTTGAAGTTGAGAAAATGTTAGAATGGTCGCTACATAGCATCCCAGTACTAAACATATAGAACGTGTAAGATATCCATCAGGAATGTTGTTCAACTGAATGTCGAATACACTTTGAAACATGAACTCACATCAAGTTCTGCAAAACATGTTGGAACAAACCTAAGTAGTGAATGTCAGTCGGTTTCATAATAAAAATCTAACAGTCAAGTAGCTTCCTAGATTATCACCGTTTCGTAATTTCGAACAATTATATAAACACAGAGAACAACCACAAGTACATGACAAAACAACAAACTACTATCAGTGTAAGGGGTCTGTTTTACCAAGCGTGTATTTTATGAGTGGTAAACAGAGCCCACTTATATGTTACTCTTGTCTCATCGCAACCAGGGGCCCAACTTGCGAAACGCAATTTATTTATTTTTTATTTTAGCTAACCATCAAGCCACGATCAGTCTCATCACACTTTGATGTACATATTTTAATAAAATGGATACGTTTTTCTAAGGACACGAATAAAATAAACAGTTTTCCTGTGTCTTGTAAATAGTGTGATATTCTATCCTTTGTTCAAAATTAATTTCATTAACAATATTTGATTATAACATTTAATATATATATATATGTGTGTGTGTGTATGTATATATACACATTTATATGTCGAGTGTGGAATGAAAACTATCAGATCATCCCTTAAGTAACGTCCGATTTTTAGGTTTAGGAAAAGAGGAAGTATTTCAAACGCTTTTAGTGTTATTTAATTAATAATGTATATTCCATTATTCTCAATTACCTCCTACCAATTATTCACAAGCTTATGAATGTCACTTCTATCAAATTCTTGACGTTTGGAGGAAAAAAAATGTAGAGAGGGTAGTTTTGACATCTTCACGTGTTCCAAGCTCTTTTCCGTCAAGATAGTTCTGCAAACTTCGGAATAGATGATAACCAGATGGGGCAAGGGCTGGAGAACAAGGAGAATGTGGAAGTTTTTTTCCAGTCTAGCTCTTCAATCTTTGCAGATGTGATCCTTGCTGTATGGGGCCGTGCATTATCCTGGTGTAACACAACACCTTTACGACTGATCAAATCGGACCTCTATTCTTTCAGTGCAACATTCAAGCGCTATAACTGTTGGCAACAGAAGTCTGATGTAACCGTTACATTGAGTGGCAGCAACTCAAAGTGGATCACACTAACAATATCCCATCAAACGTTTAACAAGACTTTCCTAGAGTGGAGGTCCATTTTGGAATGTGCTTTACCCAGTTTACTTGCACTAAGCCATTGTCTGTAACACTTAACATTCTTATGAAATATCCTTTTTTCATCACCTGTCCAGAAAAGGTGAGTTACGTTCACGAGAGTGCAGAGAAATGCATATGTCCACGTTTTCTCTAAGGTTGGTTTCTGTCAAATCATGGGGGGACCATTTTCCAAGTTTTGACACCTTTCCAAGCTGTTGCAGATTATGGTGAACTGTTGAATGGATTGAATTAAGCTTCTGTGCTAGTTCTTCAACTGTTACAGTAGAATCTTCATCAAGTGCAGCCTGCAGCAAATCATCATTAAACTCAACAGGACAACCTGAACGTAGTGCATCACATAAGCTGTAATCACCTGATCTGTACTTCTGAAACCACCTTCGACATTTTCTTTCACCGAGAGACTTCGCACCATAAACACCTTGAATGTTTCGTGTAGTTTCTGCTGCACTATTGACTTTTCTAAACTCATAAAGCATTATATGCCTAATTTGTTCCACAGACACATCCATCTTAAATGTTTATTTGATTAATGATCTGAAAAAGTGGAGTTGGGTTAGTTTATTTTATTTGTCTGAACATTTCTATACACGTCCTACTACACATTTTAGTCATAAAAGCCTTCTACAAAGACACATATGATGATCCACTTTCTGTATTAAATTTTCGAACATTACTTATGGGATGTCCTGACACTTATTAAGACTATTTTTCAATGTTAGATCATTGTATAATTTCTTCAAATAGCAGTGGGATGACGGTTGAAAATAGCAATGATTGTAGTTGCTGTTGTTGCTGTTTTGAATTAAGCACAAAGCTACACAATGGCTATCTGTGCTCTGCCCACCACGGATATCGAAACCCGGTTTTTAGCGTTGTATGTCCGCAGACATACCACAATG